>NC_042968.1:80769563-80917063 GCF_901001165.1 Salmo trutta | reverse complement strand
TTTATTTCACCTTTATTTAACCAGGTAAGCTAGTTGAGAACAAGTTCTCATTTACAACTGCGACCTGGCCAAGATAAAGCAAAGCAGTGCGACAGAAACAACAACACAGAGTTACATGGAATAAACAAGTGTACAGTCAACACAATAGAAAAAAAAAGAAAGTCTATATACAGTGTGTGCAAATGGCATGAGTAGGTATGGCAATAAATAGGCCATATTAGCAAAGTAATTACAATTTAGCAGATTAACACTGGAGTGATAGATGATCAGATGATGATGAGCAGATGATGGTGTGTAAGTAGTGATACTGGTTTGCAAAAGAGCAGCAAAGTAAATAAAAAATTAGTTCCAGTCACTGGCAGCAGAGAACTGGAAGGAAAGGCGGCCAAAGGAGGTGTTGGCTTTGGGGATGACCAGTGAGATATACCTGCTGGAGCGCGTGCTACGGGTAGGTGTTGTTATCGTGACCAGTGAGCTGAGATAAGGCGGAGCTTTACCTAGCATAGACTTGTAGATGACCTGGAGCCAGTGGGTCTGGCGACGAATATGTAGCGAGGGCCAGCCAACTAGAGCATACAGGTCGCAGTGGTGGGTGGTATAAGGCGCTTTGGTAACAAAATGGATGGCACTGTGATAGACTGCATCCAATTTGCTGAGTAGAGTATTGGAAGCTATTTTGTAGATGACAATGCCGTAGTCGAGGATCGGTAGGATAGTCAGTTTTACTAGGGTAAGTTTGGTGGCGTGAGTGTAGGAGGCTTTGTTGCGAGCAGTAGCAGCAGTAGTATTAGCAGCAGCAGTAGTAGTAATTGTAGTAGTAGTAGTAGTAACAGTAGTAGTAGTAGCAATAGTTGCAGTAGTATTAGCAGTAGTATTAGTAGCAGCAGTAGTATTAGTAGTAGTAGCAACAGTAACAGTAGTAGTAGTAGCAATAGTTGCAGTAGTATTAGCAGTAGTAGTAGTAGTAGTAGTAGTAGTAGTAGTACTAGTACTAGTACTAGTAGCAGCAATAGTTGCAGTAGTAGTACTAGTATTAACAGCAGTAGTAGCAATAGTTGTATTAGCAGTAGTAGAAGTAGTAGTAGTAACAGCAGTTGCAGTATTAGTAGTAGTAGCAGTAGTAATAGCATCAGTATTAGTAGCAGCATCTACTACTGTAGAAGCCTCACCTTTAGACAGTTGTAACCGATGATGCAGAGGAAGGCGATGACGGTGTGCAGGGTAGCCAGGAAGGTGAGGGTGGGCTGCATGTAGCCAGTGCTCTCCTCCAAGAAGAAGTAGACTGGGCCCCCCTCCTCTTCCTCGTCTCCTCCTTCCTCCCCACCAGATCCCTCCATCTCCTCCGCTGAGCCCTCAAACAGCCCACTTCCCTCAAACAGCACTCCCAACCCTGAGCCCTCAAACATGCCAGAGCCCTCCACCTCATCACCTTCTCCAGGGGGGCTGTCCGACACCTGCACAATGGACACAGGCAGACACAGAAAAACAAATGCATTACTAACATTTAACACTAGATGTTATAGGCATTCGAGTTGAACGCAGTCAATTCATGAAGTGATTTGAATAAAACATTAAAACATTGAAAAACTTTTGAATGAAATCATTTAAAATGTTCAGTTTATTGAGAAGTCATTGCAAATAGATGCTATTTGTTTCAATTATAGAATTGGAGTGATGGTAAGATATTTAAAGGTGACAGAAGATAATATAGAAGCATTTCTTGACCTTGTAGAAGAGTAGAATAAAGTTCAGGGCAAATGCAATGAACAGTGCCAGAAAACGCAGATTGTAAAAGTTCCGAGAGAGGTAGTTCTGGGAAAGAGACAAAATAAGTTGTATTAATCACAGGTGGACAGTGGAATTGACAGTCTGCAAATTGCGACATCAACACGTTGCAAAAACTACTGCAAGATAGAAATTATTTATCTATCATGTCTAACCAAGAATTTGTTTCTTTGGATGTCCAGCTCAGTCCAGAGTTGGAACCCTTGCTCCCTGTGTTGCTTCTTATCTTTCTTAGACTTGGGTTTCTTTTCTATCGCTTCCTCCTGCTTCTCCTCTTTGTTCTCAGCTTCTTTCTCGGCCTTCTCTCCATTTTCAGTGCTGAGAATTAAGTAATAGGGTGTTTTTTGGCACATTCCAACAAACACCACAACATTAAAGCATGTACAGTATGGTTTATAAATGGGGATGAAAGAGTTAATCTACTGTACATGTAGGAAGATGGCATGAGGTACTCACTCTGCCTTCTCAGGCTCTGGAGGGGGCTCCTTTATGGCAGGAGCCGGTTCAGCAGCTAGGCCATCAGCTGCTTGGCCATCAACAGCTTGGCCATCAGGTGCTGCAGCAGCACCCTCCTCTGGTTGCTGCCAACCACAAGAAATAGGTCACTAGTATAAGTGAATCTACACATACGTTACTGAAAAACTCACCATGCACTTCTTAGTCTCTGCATTAGAAAGAAAAGGTTCCTCACCCGTTTCCTCTTGGTCAAAGGAGTTCCCTCAGGAGTAGGAGGCTCAACAGTGGCCTCAATTCCCATGTCACCAAGTCCACCAGGAGCATCGATGCGTGGGGTCCCCCCACCTTCCTTGTCTTTTTTGTCCTCCTCCTCCTCCTCCTCTCCACCACCTGTGTCTATTGGGTCAGTCACCCCTCCTGCCTCCTGCTCCTTCCCAACCTCAGGCTCCCCTGGCAGGTCCCCATGCACCTCATCCTGGGTGGGGTCAGGCATACTGGCCAGGATCTCTGTCACCGTGATGTTCTTTGCTCCCTCCACCAGGCCTCCGCCAAATAGAGTTTGCCAGATGAGCAGGAAGAAGCCCTTACATACACTGTAGATGAAGTGCAGGATGCCGATGAGGATAGTCCAGAAGAAGGTAGCCAGACCCACCACTATCTGCTTGATGGTCATCTTCCTTACCCTGCGGTACTGCCGTCGCAGGTTACGGAATGTGAAGATACTCAGGAAGTTCAATAAGCTGTTGATGAAGTCTGCAAAGGCAGAGATGGACTCTGGCTCTCCTTCCTCTCCATTGCCTTCTTCATCTCCACCTCCTCCTCCTGCATCAGTTCCTCCTTCAGCTGGATCATCATCATCCTCCTCCTTCTCCTCCTCCTCCTGTTCCGAGATCTGGGAGGCGATGTTCATCTCAAAGATAGTGTCCTCGCAGAAGTTGACAAACATCTCCATCTTCTCCGACTCGCCCCCCTCATTAACCACATCAAAGATGAACTGTCGTTTGGACTCTCTGACCTGAGGCATCTCCCACTGTGTGCGGTTTACCTCGCTGATCTCAAAGTAAATACGCTCTATCTTCCTGCTGGCACCCATGATCTCTATACGGCCCAGGAAGGGGCGGAAGTAGTTGAGTACACTCTCTGCCTGCTCTAGGAAGTTCTTCAGCCTGAGGTCATGAGGCACATGTTCAGACAGGTTGGTCAGCAACACTGCAATGTTAAAGCCAATGTCTTTAGCTGGCTCCTGGAAGCGGTCGGCAAACTCCTCAAAGTTTATCATGTCGTTCTCATCAGCCTCTGAGCATGACAACAGGAATTGGATCTCGGAGGGAGAATACTGTTTCTGGCTGTCCATGGCCTTCTGAAAGTCTTTCTTAGAGATTAACCCTCGGGGGTCAGTCACGTAATCACGGAAGGCGTCTGACGCCACAATGTCCTTCAGTTTGAGGAACATGTCAAAGAACTTGAGGATCATCTCCACGTTGCTGGAGGATTCCACCAGCATGTCCACCATCTGACGGGCAATGGTGCCGTTCACCACATTACCTGGAACACGACATTACAAGGAGGAAAATCATGAAGGAGGTGGGAGAAATTAAAGAGAAAAACAGCAGAGAGATAGAAAGTCTGTCATAAAAATGTAATTTTACCCTCTAGTAGAGAGAGCAACATAACCACCATGTCTTTCTGGAGGTCCAGTAGCTCCTTCAGCAGGCCAATCTGGCTGGAGTCCTACGAGACAGTACAAACATATACACAACACTTCACAACAATGGCATTTACTGTTACTACAGTGCATTTCAGGCCTGCAGTCAAAAGTTTGGACACACCTACTCATTCAAAGGTTTGTCTTTATTTTACTATTTTCTACATTGTAGAATAATAGTGAAGACATCCAAACTATGAAATAACATATATGGAATCATGTAGTAATCAAAAAAGTGCTAAACAAATTAAAATATATTTCAATATTTCAGATTCTTTAAAGTAGCCTTGACGACAGCTTTGCACACTCTTGGCATTCTCTCAACCAGCTTCACGAGGTAGTCACCTGGAATGTGTTTCAATTAACAGGTGTGCCTTGTTAAAAGTTAATTTGTGGAATTTCTTTCCTTCTTAATGCGCTTGAGCCAATCAGTTGTGTTGTGACAAGGTAGGGGTGGTATACAGAAGATAGCCCTATTTGGTTAAAGACCAAGTCCATATTATGGCAAGAACAGCTCAAATAAGCAAAGAGAAATGACAGTCCATCATTACTTTAAGAAATTAAGATCAGTCAATCCGGAAAAAATTAAGTTTCTTCAAGTGCAGTCGCAAAAACCATCAAGTGCTATGATGAAACTGGCTCTTATGGGAACCGCCACAGAAAGGAAGATTCAGAGTTATCTCTGCTGCAGAGGATAAGTTCAGTAGAGTTACCAGCCTCAGAAATTGCAGCCCAAATAAATGCTTCACAGAGTTCAAGTAACAGACACATCTCAACTTCAACTGTTCAGAAGATACTGCGTGAATCAGGCCTTCATGGTCGAATTGCTGCAAAGAAACCACTACTAAAGGACACCAATAAGAAGAAGAGACTTGCTTGGGCCAAGAAATACGAGCAATGGACATTAGACCAGTGGAAATCTGTCCTTTGGTCTGATGAGTCCAAATTTGAGATTTTTGGTTCCAACCACTGTTTTTTTGTGAGACACAGAGTAGGTGAACGGATGATCTCTGCATGTGTGGTTCCCACCGTGAAGCATGGAGGAGGAGGTGTGATGGTGTGGGGGTGCTTTGCTGGTGACACTGTCTGTTATTTATTTAGAATTCAAAGCACATTTAACCAGCATGGCTACCACAGCATTCTGCAGCGATACGGCATCCCATCTGGTTTGTGCTTAGTACATTTACATTACATTTAAGTCATTTAGCAGACGCTCTTATCCAGAGCGACTTACAAATTGGTGCATTCACCTTAAGATAACCAGTGGAACAACCACTTTACAATAGTGCATCTAAATCTTTTGGGGGGGGGGTTAGAAGGATTACTTTATCCTATCCCAGGTATTCCTTAAAGAGGTGGGGTTTCAGGTGTCTCCGGAAGGTGGTGATTGACTCCGCTGTCCTGGCGTCGTGAGGGAGCTTGTTCCACCATTGGGGTGCCAGAGCAGCGAACAGTTTTGACTGGGCTGAGCGGGAACTGTGCTTCCTCAGAGGTAGGGAGGCGAGCAGGCCAGAGGTGGATGAACGCAGTGCCCTTGTTTGGGTGTAGGGCCTGATCAGAGCCTGAAGGTACGGAGGTGCCATTCCCCTCACAGTGGGACTATCATTTGTTTTTCAACAGGACAATGACCCAACACGCCTCCAAGATGTGTCAGGGCTATTTGACCAAGAAGGAGCGTGATGGAGTGCTGCATCAGATGACCTGGCCTCCACAATCACCCGACCTCAACCCAATTGAGATGGTTTGGGATGAATTAGACAGCAGAGTGAAGGAAAAGCAGCCAACAAATGCTCAGCATATGTGGGAACTCCTTCAAGACTGTTGGAAAAGCATTCCAGGTGAAGCTGGTTGAGAGAATGCCAAGAGTGTGCAGAGTTGTCATCAAGGCAAAGGGTGGCTACTTTGAAGAATCAAAAATATAAAATATATTTTGATTTGTTTAGCACTTTTTTGCTTACTACTTGATTCCATATGTGATATTTCATAGTTTTGATGTCTTCATTATTATTCTGCAATGTAGAAAATAGTACAAATAAAGAAAAACCCTTGAATGAGTAGTTGTGTCCAAACTTTTGACTGGTACTGTCTGTCCTGACTTCCATCTATGTGATCTACCACTCCTTTTTTTATTTTTTTTATTTCACCTTTATTTAACCAGGTAAGCTAGTTGAGAACAAGTTCTCATTTACAACTGCGCCCTGGCCAAGATAAAGCAAAGCAGTTCAACAAACAACAACACAGAGTTACACATGGAATAAACAAGCGTACAGTCAATAACACAATAGAAAAAAATAAAGTCTACGTACAGTGTGTGCAAATGGCGTGAGGAGGTAAGGCAATAAGTAGGCCACAGTAGCGAAGTAATTACAATTTAGCAAATTAACACTGGAGTGATAGATGTGCAAGTAGAAATACTGGTGTGCAAAAGAGCAGAAAACTAAATAAAAACAATATGGGGATGAGGTAGGTAGATTGGGTGGACTATTTACAGATGGGCTATGTACAGCTGCAGCGATTGGTTAGCTGCTCAGATAGCTGATGTTTAAAGTTAGTGAGGGAAATATAAGACTCCGGCTTTAGCGCGTTTTGCAATTCCTTCCAGTCACTGGCAGCAGAGAAAAGGTGGAGGCTTTTCTCTGGAAAGGCGGCCAAAGGAGGTGTTGGCTTTGAGGATGACCAGTGAAATATACCTGCTGGAGCGCGTGCTACGGGTAGGTGTTGTTATCGTGACCAGTGAGCTGATATAAGGCGGAGCTTTACGTAGCAAAGACTTATAGATGACCTGGAGCCAGTGGGTCTGGCGACGAATATTTAGCGAGGGCCAGCCAACTAGAGCATACAGGTCGCAGTGGTGGGTGGTATATGGGGCTTTGGTGACAAAACGGATGGCACTGTGATAGACTGCATCGAGTTTGCTGAGTAGAGTGTTGGAGGCTATTTTGTAAATTAGAAATGTACAAAATAAAGAAACACCAACAAAGTGTCTTAATAGGGCGCTGGGCCACCACCAGAACAGCTTCAATGGCATAGATTCTACTAGTGTCTGGAACTCTATTGGAGGGATGTGACACCAGTCTTCCACAAGAAATGTCATAATTTGGTGTTTTGTTGATGGTGGTAGAAAACGCTGTCTCAGGCACTGCCCCAGAACCTCCCCTAAGTGTTCAATTGGGTTGAGATCTGGTGATTGAGACAGCCATAGCATATACTGTACATCATTTTCATGCTCATCAAACCATTCAGTGACCACTTGTGCCCTGTGGATGGGGGCATTGTCATCCTATGGGGGCATAGCCATGGTAGGCCAAATAATATCCCAAATAATGGCCTGCCCATCTTTTTATACATGACCCTAATCATGATGGGATGTTAATTGTTTAATTAACTCAGGAACCACAATTGTGTGGAAGCACCTTCTTTCAATATACTTTGTATCCCTAAAGTGTTTCCATTATTTTGACAGTTACATGTTTGTACTCAGTCTAAGAAATAGATTATGAACTGGTACAAAACTGCCATTACAGTAAATTCTTATGTTAAAACTGCCATTACAGTAAATGCCCATGTTAAAACTGCCATTACAGTAAATGCTAATGTCAAAACTGCCATTACAGTAAATGCCCATGTTAAAACTGCCATTACAGTAAATGCTTATGTCAAAACTGCCATTACAGTAAATGCTTATGTCAAATCTGCCATTACAGTAAATGCTTATGTCAAAACTTCCATTACAGTAAATGCCCTTGTCAAAACTGCCATTACAGTAAAAGCTTATGTTAAAACTGCCATTACAGTAAATGCTTATGTCAAAACTGCCATTACAGTAAGGCCATGTTAAAGCTGCAATTACAGTAAATGCTTATGTCAAAACTGCCATTACAGAAAATGCTTATGTCAAACCTGCCATTACAGAAAATACTTATGTCAAAACTGCCATTACAGTAAATGCTTATGTCAAACCTGCCATTACAGTAAATGCTTATGTTAAAACTGCCATTACAATAAATACTTATCTTAAAACTGCCATTACAGTAAATGCCCATGTTAAAACTGCCATTACAGTAAATACTTATGTTAAAACTGCCATTACAGTAAATGCTTATGTTAAAACGGCCATTACAGTAAATCCTTATGTTAAAACTGCCATTACAGTAAATGCTTATGTTAAAACTGCCTTTACAGTAAATGCTTATGTTAAAACGGCCATTACAGTAAATGCCCATGTTAAAACTGCCATTACAGTAAATACTTATGTTAAAACTGCCATAACAGTAAATGCTTATGTTAAAACGGCCATTACAGTAAATCCTTATGTTAAAACTGCCATTACAGTAAATGCTTATGTTAAAACTGCCTTTACAGTAAATGCTTATGTTAAAACGGCCATTACAGTAAATGCCCATGTTAAAACTGCCATTACAGTAAATACTTATGTTAAAACTGCCATTACAGTAAATGCTTATGTTAAAACGGCCATTACAGTAAATCCTTATGTTAAAACTGCCATTACAGTAAATGCTTATGTTAAAACTGCCTTTACAGTAAATGCTTACGTTAAAACGGCCATTACAGTAAATACTTATGTTAAAACTGCCATTACAGTAAATGCTTATGTTAAAACTGCCTTTACAGTAAATGCTTGTCTCCACGGTAAGACAGAATGAGATGAAGGTTAGAGGGATATCACCTTGCCCTTAAGATGATCCTTTGCTTGCATTTTATTGAGGTACACATTTAAAATATTTCATCATAAACGATTAACCGATCAGGGAAAATTACATTTTAATACATCAACTTACATTTTACATGTATACAACTTACAATTCATGAGAGCCTGTAAGTTCACTTGGTTTTCGGCCAACAACATATAGTTTAAGAGTTCTTAAAAGTGAAAAAGAATATAAATTTTACACAGACAGACTAGAGAGCAACATGCATCTACAACTTTATGCTGGGGCAATGTCAGAATTAGTCAGAAAGCATCACATCATACACACACACACACACACTGTGAAAACATTACGGTGTCCAGGTCACTCTAACCCCTGTACAGTGAATGTGTCACGTCCTGGCCAGTATAAGGGTTAATTAGTATTGTAGTTTGGTCAGGACGTGGCAGAGGGTATTTGTTTTATGTGGTTCAGGGTGGTGTGTTTGTTTAAAGGGTGTTTGATTTAGTATTTCCGGGTTTTTGGTTGATGGTCTATGTTTATGTATTTCTATGTGTAGTCTGGTGAGTGTGTTTCTATGTTGTGTTGATTGGGGTTGGGACTCTCAGTTGAAGGCAGGTGTTGTCTATCTGCCTTTGATTGAGAGTCCCATATATTAGGGTGTGTTTGTGGTTGTTATTTGTGGGTGATTGTTCTGTGTTTCGCCTTATGCCTTACCAGACTGTTTTTTGTTGATCGTTTTTGTTATTTTTGTACGTTCATTTTTGTAGTTAATAAAAGTCAAGATGAGCCTGCACATACCTGCTGCGTTTTGGTCCTCCTTAACCGACGACAACCGTGACAGAATGCTCCATCAGGGGGATGTTAAAGGGCTGTCCCTTTTTTCAGCAAGCTTTACATTCACCTGCTTTTAAGCGTTTCACTTTCCTCTCCCTAACATAGGTTAGTAATGTCATTGTATAAAGCACTTGAAGTTAACCAAATAAAGTGATGTTTTCATTGTTGCAGTAGGTGGTTTTCACTGTTCTGGAGGTTGACATACAATATTATTGAATTACAAAATAAGTATTTTTCTATTTCTTATTCTAGCTTTAAAGGCAGGTGAGTATAAAACAAACTGAGAATAAAGCAGGGATGAATCAGGAACAAACTGGTAAACACCCAATCACGTCAATGAAAGATAAAATAAATGAATACATACTTTACCCTGCATAGACCATGTGAAAGACAGTTTACATAATCAATATCTCATAGGATTTGTAAATGATAAAAACATAAAGACAGTGCTACATTTCAAAGTACTTGGTTTTTACAGTTGGCTATAGTTTCATCAAGGTGTTACATTACACTGCTAATACATTTCATTATCAGTACATATAACTTCTCAATCTACAAACTATTTACTTGTAACTAACATACTTACAGTACAGTACAAATATGGCGTTTCTTTCTTCAGTTAAAAAAGGAGTATACTGTTCAATAGTGTTCCAGTCATGTATGTGGTGTGTCTGCAAGCCAGTGCATTAGTGTGAATGTCAGGTAGAAAAAGAGAGTGTGCATGAGGAGATATCTGTGAGGAGATATCTGTGAGGGGATATCTGTGAGGCTGATTGCTTTATGCCTGGGAGTAAGAGAGGACACTTTCATGTAGCAGAGGTTTTTAGCATCACAATAAGATCTAGTTCACCATTCCAGATTCACTTTCTATAAACTACTTTCACGGTAAATATATATTTTTGAAATTACAGACTTATCAGTCAAACAATGCAACAAAAGTGTTCAAGTTGTTGGCTTGAAAGGCGTTTGTTAAATGCATAGTTGGCAGTCAAGTGTAAGTTCATAGCGAATTTTCACCCCAGCAATGGTAACACAGACCCCTTTGATATGTGAAACCACAATCCTTTAATAAAAAGTGCACAAAATAGCCTATCTATACCATGAAATGTAGATGCAAGTGTATTTTGTGCACAGCGTAGTTACATACAGATGATTTTTGTGGGCATTTAGATGCCAGATACATATATATATACAAACGATGTAATTTCCTCATGCACATCCAACTTTAGTGTAAAATAAACAATGTGTGGTTTCTAGGGGGATAGTAGCCATGTTTTGTGTGGTGAGATGTGTAGATGTGTATGTTGATATTTTGAGGCAGGTAGCTTGTACCTGTGCCAGCTTCATCATTAAGTGGGCAAAGACGTGGAGGAAGCCTACTACTGCATCCCACAGCCTGCTGTGGGTCAGGGACTGCTGGTTGCCTGTACACGGACCCTGAGGGGAGAACACCAGGAACGTACGGTCACACACATACCCAGTAACATCCAGTCATCTACATACTGTACAGATGAATGGGTTTATACTCACCTGGATGTACTCAGTCAGACTGTTAAAGATCTGTTTAGCCACTGTCATGGCCTTGGAGAAGTTCTTCTTGCCTGGCTCATCGATGATCTCTTTCCCAGAGTAATACCAGTAGAAATCACTGATTGACTCCTTTAGAGAGAGAGAGAGAGCGAGAGAGAGAGCGAGAGATAGAGAGAGCGAGAAATAGAGAAAGTGAGAGGGTGAAAGAGCGAGGGGGAAAGAGCGAGGGTGAGAGAGCGAGAGAGAGAGAGTGAGAGAGAGAGAGAGAGAGTGAGAGAGAGAGAGAGAGAGCGAGAGATAGAGAAAGAGTGAGAGATAGAGGGTGAAAGAGGGAGGGTGAGAGAGAAGGTTAGAGAGAAAGCCACTGGGCTTCTGCATTTCTTGCTCTTTGTAGTTTTAGGTTGGGTTTCTGCACTTTATGACAACTGCTGATGTAAAAAGGTCTTTATAATATTCATTAGAAATGTGAATATGCATGGTAAAAGGGATAACAGGACACCTTTTTAACAGGTATGTGTTAATAGTCAGAGTCCCAGTACCTGCAGTCGGAGGAGGTAATCCACAGTGCAGATGATGATGTTGATAGTGGTGGTGCTGCCTGTCTGTGTCCGCAAGTAGTTCTGGAAATCTGGAGTAAAAACAGAGTCCACTCAAATAGACTGCCAACATTTGATTAGCATTACAGCAAGTCATGATTCAATGTCATTGTCCTAAGTGTTGCTGTGCCCCCACAGACGAATCCATCATTCCCTAAATAGTACACCATTGGATAGTATTTTTCTCACCGTCATTGTGGCCCTCACAGAGCAGCTGCAACATGCGGAACAGATCACATGTAAACTCATCATCTGACATGACTTTTTCACCTAGAGAGGTCAGACAAAGGGGCAGAGGATCAGACTGGTTTTAGGGGTACTGGATGTATTTGACATAAGGGGGGTTCAGTCAGGCCGCCTCTATCTATCTGTATGTAATGTAGGCGGGAGGCTAACTAGACAATTTGAGCCATTCATCCGAGTGTCAGCCAGTGCGTGCCATGGTCAGCAGCACACATGCTTGCAGCAATAAGGTGAGTGTGATTATCATTTCACAGCTCTCCATCACGTCTACATAATCATATTAGTAAGAGCTGCAATAACCTCCTCCTTATAGACCGTCCATCTTCCTTTAGTCCATACTGAGTTGTTCACTGTAACTACAATATAGAAAACTTCAAACACTTGCTGAATCATGGCCAATAGGTTGGCATGTACTGTAAAAGCACATTCACAGCAACAAGCAACGATAAGAACTTCTTCACTTTTAAACACATAATCAAACACCATTATGTCACATACATAAACACATAAAGAAACAGTTCTCCATCATCACTGAAAACACAGTATACTAAATACACAGTATACATACAGATAAAAGTACATGGTCACATCAACATGTATAGATACAATGGACAACACTGTATTCCGCACAGACATTCAACGTAATGGAGAAGTTGACCCTGTCAGTTCCTTAGTCAGTGCATGCAGAAACACAGTCATGCAGCACAGACCTACTGCACTCCTCTACCTCCACTGAATGTGGGTTAAGAGGGCCAGAGTTTGGACTTCTGTCCAAGCAAGGTAGAGTGGAGGAGGGATGATGTCATTGTGGGGGGGATTACAGTGTAAGTCATGTGAGGGTTCAGAGGTGGGTGGGGCAGACAGAGTGCTGATCTAGGATCAGTTTGCCTTTCATATCATAAAAAAATATGATTACAGCGCATTCGGAAAGTATTCAGACCCCTTCCCTTTTTCCACATTTTGTTACGTTACAGCCTTATTCCAAAATGGATAACATAAAATAAATCCTCATCAATCTACACACAATACCCCATAATGACAAAGCGAAAACAGATTTTTTGAATTTTTTGCTAATTTATAAAAATCAAAAACAGAAATACCTTATTTACATAAGTATTCAGATCCTTCGCTATGAGACTCAAAATTGAGCTCAGGTGCATTTGTTCCCCTTGATCATCCTTGTTTCTACAACTTGATTGGAGTCCACCAGTGGTAAATTCAATTGATTGGACATGATTTGGAATTGCACACGCCTGTCTATATAAGTTCCCACAGTTGACAGTGCATGTCAGAGCAAAAATCAACCCATGAGGTCGAAGGAACTGTCCTCAGAGCTCAAAGACAGGATTGTGTCGAGGCAGAGATCTGGGGAAGGGTACCAAAAAATGTCTGCAGCATTGAAGGTCCCCAAGAACACAGTGGTCTCCATCATTCTTAAATGGAAGAAGTTTGGAACCACCAAGACTCTTCCTAGAGCTGGCCGCCCGACCAAACTGAGCAATCGGGGTAGAAGGGCCTTGGTCAGGTAGTCGACCAAGAACCCATTGGTCCTCTGTGGAGATGGGAGAACCTTCCAGAAGGACAACCATCTCCGCAGAACTCCACCAATCAGGCCTTTCTGGTAGACGGAAGCCACTCCTCAGTAAAAGGCATGATAGCCCGCTTGGAGTTTGACAAAAGGCACCTAAAGGACTCTCAGACCATTAGAAACAAGATTCTGAGTACGACTGGGTCGCTCAGGGTCTGAACACAATTCATTTTTTTGTTATACATTTGCAAACATTTCTAAAAACCTGTTTTTGCTTTGTCATTATGAGGTATTGTGGGTAGATTGATCAGGGAAAAAAACAATTTAATCAATTTTAGAATAAGGCTGAACATAAAAAAATGTGGAAAAAGTCAAGGGGTCTGAATACTTTCCAAATGCACTGTATATGGACAGATCCTAGATCAGCACTCCTACTCTGAGACGCTTTGTGCATATAGGCCCAGAGTTACCAACACTGAGGATTAATATGAGAGATAGATAGATCCAGATATTGGGCTAATTCCGTGCTCAGGAATTCTGATCGCAATAGTGGTGAGGTTCTGAGTTTCAGTAGATCTGTGGTTAGCCACACAATGGGGAAAAACGCTTTTCAGTCATTGTCTGTTGTTAGGGCACATTACTCTTTGAGAGTTTAATAAGTTTACTATGAATACAGTATATAGTCATGTACAGTATATACCCGAGAAACAATGGAATTGGCATTACTTGACATGACTGAAAGGTTATTTCATAAACTCCTTGAGTGTGAAATTGAATAAAGGTGGGCCCCACAACACAAGATAATTAAGAGCTAAAGAAAATGAAGAGACAAGGAGAGGGAACAAGGAGGGCAAGAGAAAGAGTAAAGGTAGAAAAACAGAGGGACAGAGGTATCATTTACCCCGTTCTGACTTCATGTCTGAGGACCAGCAAAGGATGGAATGGGAAGAGAGGATAGGGGAGGGAGGGAGGGACGCGATGATGGCGAGGTAGGGAAAGAGAGTGCTAGTGAGTTGATGGACAAAAGTAGAACACTTAGGAGTTTTAAACTAAGAATTAGTTTTAAATAATTCTATACTTACAAAATATTTTACAAATTAACATTGAATGTAAACACAAAATATTAGCAAGTCATTATACAGTACTAAAAAGACACCATGTAAATTCAAATTACCAACTGACAAGGCATTAGCGCTGACAAAATTACAGTCATATCAACACATGAATCACTCAATCATTATTGGACAGCAGAGTTGATGGATGTTACTAATACTGAAAAAAATGAGGAATGAAGTGGAGGAACTCCCACTCAGTGACCATAGGCCCTGATACTGTACATGTGTGTGTGATTGTCTGGGCAGGACATGGATGCAAAGATGGTGTAAGGTGGTACAAAGTTGGTGTACCAGTGTCCAGTACAGTCAGAGCTTTAAAGACTTACTTGTTCCCTCCTCCGACAACATTCCCAGACCCTCTGCCTTGTTCTGTCTCTCAAAGGCATTCAGGTCCAGGACACTGCCATGAAAAACAACATACAGTCAACTTTTATCAAACTTCATAAGCTGTTGGCTCCATTTTCCATTTATATACACTACTGTTCAAAAGTTTGGGGTCACTTAGAAATGTCCTTGTTTTTGAAAGAAAAGCACATTTTTTGTCCATTAAAATAACATCAAATTGATCAGAAATACAGTGTAGACATTGTTAATGTTGTAAATGACTACTGTAGCTGGAAACTGCTGATTTTTTATGGATTATCTACATAGGCGTACAGAGGCCCATTATCAGCAACCATCATGTGTTCCAATGGCACGTTGTGTTAGCTAATCCAAGTTTATCCTTTTAAAAGGCTAATTGATCAATAGAAAACCCTTTCGCAATTATGTTAGCACAGCTGAAAACTGTTGTGCTAATTAAAGAAGCAATAAAACTGTCTTTCTTTAGACTTGTTGAGTATCTGGAGCATTAGCATTTGTGGGTTCAATTACAGGCTCAAAATGTCCAGAAACAAAGAACTTTCTTCTGAAACTTGTCAGTCTATTCTTGTTCTGAGAAATGAAGGCTATTCCATGTGACAAAATTTCCAAGAAACTGAAGATCTCGTACAACGCTGTGTACTACTCCCTTCACAGAACAGCGCGATCTGGCCCTAACCAGAATAGAAAGAGGAGTGGGAGGCCCCGGTGCACAACTGAGCAAGAGGACAAGTACAATTAGAGTGTCTAGTTTGAGAAACAGACACCCCACAAGTCCTCAACTGGCAGCTTCATTAAATAGTACTTGCAAAACACCAGATTTTAGAAAGGCAGAGCAGGATGAATATAGGTCTATAACAGTTTGGATCTAGAGTGTCTCCACTTTGAAGAGGGGGATGACCGCGGCAGCTTTCCAATCTTTGGGGATCTCAGACGATACGAAAGAGAGGTTGAACAGGCTAGTAATAGGGGTTGCAAAAATTTCGGCGGATAATTTTAGAAAGAGAGGGTCCAGACGCCCAGCTGATTTGTAGGGGTCCAGATTTTGCAGCTCTTTCAGAACATCACCTGTCTGGATTTGGGTGAAGGAGAAGCGCGGGGGGGGGGGCTTGGGCAAGTTGCTGCAGAGGGTGCAGAGCTGTTGGCCGGGGTAGGGGGTAGCCAGGTGGACAGCATGGCCAGTTGTAGAAAAATGCTTCTTGAAATTACCGATTATTGTAGATTTATCGGTGGTGACAGTGTTTCCTAGCCTCAGTGCAGTGGGCAGGGAGGAGGTGCTCTTATTCTCCATGGGCTTTACAATGTCCCAAAACTTTTTGGAATGAGTAGGTGTATCCAAACTTTTGACTGGTACTGTCCTTTGAGTAATTTAGGGGTGAAGACAAACCTGCATGTCTGCATTAGAGCCTGGACACTCAAAAAGAAGCCAACATCCTTCTTGTCCTTCAGGTACTCAAGCATTTTCTGCAAACAGACAGTGAGACCAGTCAATTACTACTATAACCTCAGGTCAGATGGACAGCCCACTGAGAGGACACTTACCTGTTGAACCTCAACGTTACCACCGTTTAGGATGGAGATGCCCAGTTTAAGGGTGGAGGACACCATACAGCCAGTCTCACCTAGATGGAGAGAAAAGTACTCTTTGCCATTCTAGGTGACGGGTATGAATAATGTCTTTGTAATGTGTCGACCACGACAGGTATCCTTCAAATACATGCACTGTGATGGAGATACATTGACTTGGAATACTGCAGGGATCTCCAATAGGCGGTGCGCAGGCCAAATTATTTTATTTGCCCCCCCCCTCAAAAAATGTTCTGAGCAAAAAATAGGCCTCAATGTGATTTTAATTTAGGAAATCTGTTTCGAAGTATTCCTACGCATAAATAGAGAGAAGCATATATGATCGTATCCCAATGTAATCAAGGTTTGAAATGATTATGTTTTTGTCAAATACTATATCTGTTTGGGATTCTTGTGGTCAATTTGAGGTGTACAAATGATTTATAACTAAATTATGTTCCGGCCCCTGACCATCCTCTCAAGGAGAAATCGTCCCACAGTTGAATGTAATTGGGGATCCTTGGTGTAACTGTATGGATTGGGGATGTACCTTTGCAAGCACTGATCATCTGCAGCACCATCTCAGCCGCCCCACGGTTATGGAGACGGGACTGCTGGTACAGAAGTCTCTGTTTCTCCATCTCTTTTTCCTGTGATGGACACAGATGCTGTGACTGTGTCCTGATGGTCACACAAAGAAGGAGAACAAGTGACAGTCACACAGTCACTCTGCATTCACACAGCTAGTACCTAGCTGTATAGACCTCTCTAAGCTCCACTGATTTGCTGGCCTGAACTTTGTTTTAATAGTGTAGGCCTATAGTTTTAAATGCTTCATATGCAATACCAGTCAAAGTTTGGACACACCTGGTCATTGAAAGGTTTTTCTTTATTTTTACTATTTTCTACATTGTAGAAACATAGTGAAAACATCAAACTATGAAATAACACATAAGGAATCATGTAGTAAGCAAAAAAGTGTTAAGCAAATTTAAATATATTTTATATTTCAGATTCTTCAAAGTAGCCACCCTTTGCATTGATGACAACTTTGCACACGATTGGCATTTTCTCAACCAGCTTCATGAGGTAGTCACCTGGAATGCTTTTCTAACAGTCTTGAAGGAGTTCCCACATATGCTGAGCACTTGTTGGATGCTTTTCCTTCACTTTTCCTTAACTGAAATGCATTCCAGGTGACTACCTCATGAAGCTGGTTGAGAGAATGCCAAGAGTGTGCAAAGCTGTCATCAAGGCAAATTATATATTTATTTTATTTAACCTTTATTTAACCAGGCAAGTCAGTTAAGAACAAATTCTTATTTACCATGACGGCCTACACCGGTCAAACCCGGATGACGCTGGGCCAATTGTGCGCCACCCTATGAGACTCCCAATCACGGCCGGTTGTGATACAGCCTGGAATCGAACCAGGGTGTCTGTAGTGACGCCTCTAGCACTGAGATGAAGTGCCTTAGACCGCTGCACCACTTGGGCGCAAAGGGTGGCTACTTTGAAGAATCTCAAATGTAAAATATATTTTTGGCTCCCGAGTGGCACAGCGGTCTAAGGCACTTCATCTTCGTGCTAGAGGCGTCACTACAGACCCTGGTTCGATCCCGGGCTACATCACAACTGGCCGTGATCGGGAGTCCCATAGGGCGGCATACAATTGTCCCAGCGTCGTCTGGGTTAGGGGAGGGTTTGGCCGGGATAGGCCGTCATTGTAAATAAGAATTTGTTCTTAACTGACTTGCCTACTGTAGTTAAATAACAAATGAATACATTTGTTTAACACTTTTTTGGTTACTACATGATTCCATATGTGTTATTTCATAGTTTGGATGTCTTCACTATTATTCTACAACGTAGAAAATAGTGAAAATAAAGAAAAACCCTGGAATGAGTTGGTGTGTCTAAACTTTTGACCTGTACCATATATCTAAAATTGAAATAGTTTCTCATTCTCAGTTTCTACTCTCCATCTCCATTTCTTAGTTGTCCTTTTACTCTCATTGTATAGGGATAAACTCATTCAAACCTGCATGCTTTATCTGCTTTTTGACTCGTTTTCCACACATTTCATTACTTCCATTCCACCAATCTGTTTCTCTCTCTCCCCAGTTAATTAGTCATGGAGTCGTTACACTACTTTTGCACGTTTGCTGACTGGAGCAAATGTTAGACTACAGCAAACAGCCCTGATGGCCTTGCATGCTGCAGTGCTAGCCATTGCAAAGAACCATACAGGATCTATTGAATAACCACAGTGTCCCCCTTGGTGTCTTATATCACATACTGAACTTTACACAGCCCTCAGAGTGGAGCAGTTCTGCTCAAATAAATGTTATGACATTTTTATTTTAAAAAGCCCAAACATGTCTGTCACAGAACTACATTTGTAGTGTAAGCTTGCAACATTTTGACAAGTGGACACGGTCACGGAGCTACAGCAGGACGCGGTAATTAACCTCTCCAAAAAAGACCTTACTGACGCTCAAGTCTCAGTCTTATCTAAGGGCCTCTCTTTTGCACCTACATGTACAGATAAACCATTTGATACGAAAGTAGATCTGTTTAAATTCTTTCGCAAGATTAAACTTAAGCATGTGTTTTCACAAAATACTGTTTCGGGCCTAGAAACACATCAACGAACTGGTACCCATTTTAAGGCCAAAAGCAAATTCTGTCCCATAGTTAACAACTCCTCGATTAATACCTATTGTAGGTTAGTCGAACAAGAAGCCATGTCAGTGTATACGAGACAAACAAACCACATTCAGAAAAATCTCACTAGAAACGAAGAACAGGCACTTAATGAATTAATGAAAGATTCATCTTTGGTTATTAAACCTGCAGACAAAGGGGTGCTGTGGTTGTTTTAGACTATGAAAAACATAAAGAAGAAATTCAGAGACAACTCAGTAATGAACGTTTCTATAGAAAACTAAGTGTTGATCCCTCACAGGTGTTCCAAAGGGATATATGCTCTAATCTGGAGCCCTATTAAACCACCTTATCTCAAAACCTGAATATCAATATCTTTGCTGCAAATGTGCCATACGTCCATGCCTGTACATTTTACCAAAATTACACAAACCTAAAACACAACAAGGTAGACCAGTGGTTGCAGGAATAGGCTCAATGCTAGAGCCATTGTCGAACTTTGTAGACGCTTTAATTAAAACTCATGTGCAAGCATTGTCATCATATGTAAAAGACTCTATAGACTTCATAAACAAGATCTCACCAATAAAGGGTATAAAAGAAGACTGTATTCTGGTCACATTAGATGTCGAGAGTCTATATACCAGCATTCCCCATGTGTGTGGGGGGGGCTGGCAGCACTTGCACACTATTTGGGAGACAGAGATAGTAATGAATATCCACCAACAAACTTTATTCTAGAGTTGGCAGAATATGTTTTGAAGTATAACTATTTTAGGTTTGATGATGAATACTACCTCCAAACGAATGGAACATCGATGGGCTCCACATTCCCCCCGAGCTATGCTAACCTCTATGTGGGTCTATTTGAAGAACGTTTTGTCAATAATGAAAACGAAAACCCATTTGTGAATAAAATCCTGAAGTGGTATCGATATATTGACGACATTTTTTGCATATGGGAAGGAACTGAACAAGAGCTGTCAGATTTTATGGCACTACTCAATGACATTGACCCCAATCTCAAATTCACTATTGAAAGTGACACTCAACGCGTTCATTACCTCGATATGTGGATTGAGAAATCAAATGGAACCCTGTTTACAACTCTGTATAGAAAAGAAACGGACAGGAATACTCTATTACAGGGGGACAGCTTCCATCCTGAGCCATTAAAAAGAGGACTTCCTAGAAGCCCGTTTTTCAGACTGCGCCGTATATGCCACTCCACAGATGATTATCTAGAAAAAGCAGCAGAGATGCGCATTAGGTTTCTAAGATGAGGCTATTCGCCACAATGTGTGGATAAAGCTCTTCATTTGGCATTGGGAAAAAACACGAGAGGAATTGTTACAAAAAAGACCCGCTAAAGCAAAAGAACACTCCGTTATGTTCACAACCACATATACTTTGAATTCGCGAAAAGTGGGAGGTGTGGTCAAGAAACACTGGCATATTTTATCATCGGCTTTGCCGGCCGAATTTAAATATCCACCACTTATTGTGTATAGGAGAGGTCGCAATTTACGCGATAAATTGGTTCATGCCAACTGCCACAAAAGAAAATATTTTACGCCCTCTACCAAATGGTAGCTATAAATGCAGAGGATGCGCACAGTGCAACAATATGATGAAGTGTGAATATTTCTGCCACCCCCACACAGGAAAACGGTTCCAAATAAATGATATCATTACATGTTCACCACCCATGTTATTTACATGATTAAATGTCCATGTGGGCTGTGCTATGTCGGTAAGACCTCCCGCTCTCTCAAACAGAGAATTAGTGAACATAAAAGTTCAATCAGGCGAAACGACAGGGATTATCCAGTCACAGTACATTTTAATGACCTAAAACATGACATTTCTACCTTTAGATTTTGTGGCATAGAGAAAGTCAAGATATCAGACAGGGGAGGTGATATTAATAATACTCTGAGTAAAAGATAATATTTTTGGATTTTCACCTTCCAGACATTATTTCCTAAAGGACTTAATGATGAAATGCCTATGTATGTTATGTTGTGAATTTGAACATGAATTATGTGCCTATTTAAGATTACTCTGATGTTTTTCGTATGATGTACCCAATGATTAATGAAAACTAGATATGTCCTCATTCTGGTTTTATGCACGTGTTTAATGCGTCTTATTTATACACTTTTGTAGTGTTTGTGTAATGCATATTGTTATGTTTGGTAGCACTTATTTATTTTTCCTTCGCCTCCAACCCCTTTCCATGCGTGGAACGGATGTGGGTGGGGCTAGGTCTACATAGGGGTGCTGATTTCAGAAAATTCACAAAAGCTCTGAAGAAGGCCGTGAGGCCGATACGTAAACGTATTTAATATCAGTGATACTATCAAGAGCAGTGTGCGGTTTCCTTTTTCCTTCAACATTTTGACAAGTGCAATGTAATGCAATTAAGTATATAGAAGGCATAAAAACTAAAAAGATTTGATATTGTAACCAACATTTTCTTTTCAACCAAGACTTAATTAAAACAAAGGTAATACAAATACATATTTAATCAGTTCCCACAGCATTCCACCCTCCTAACCCACCCATCCACCCGCGTATGCCTGACTATGGTCTACCCAGTAAGCATGGTGCAGATGTACTTGACATTACTTGGACAGTTTCCAATCCAATGGAAACAAGAGGGGTGTTTGGATAAGCCCTCTATCAGGTGTAGTATACAGTATGTCTATCAGTGAATGTGTTGTTGCTCTAACTCTTCTTACATATTCTTACTGTATGTGTCAGTTTAGGTGTCTGGGAGAGTAGACAGGATTTCACTGTAGTCTCATTGATTAGTAACACTCAGTTAATAGAGATGAGCGTGTTACGCCAGAGTAAGTGGGAGAGCAGTAAGAGAACATGGAACTGACACAGACAGAGGTCAGTCAAAGGGTCAGTAGTTGGTTTCAATCTGAGAAACAGACAGGATCAGTTCTGTTCGAGATTCCATCTGAGAAACAGACAGGATCAGTTCTGTTCGAGATTCCATCTGAGAAACAGACAGGATCAGTTCTGTTCGAGATTCCATCTGAGAAACAGACAGGATCAGTTCTGTTCGAGATTCCATCTGAGAAACAGACAGGATCAGTTCTGTTCGAGATTCCATCTGAGAAACAGACAGGATCAGTTCTGTTCGAGATTCCATCTCAATCTACATGAAAGACCATAGGTGGGGTATGGTGGTATGAGCTGGTATGAGCTGGCAGTGATAGACTAGACTTGGGACAACGTGTGGTAGTACACATGTAGCCAACAACATGGCTAATGGCCTCCTACACTCCAAAGGTAACAATTTACAGACGCAGGAGTAATTCCTATTCATCCAAATATACCACTTACATACATATGGAAAAGATACCCGTATATACACTGAGTGGACAAAACATTAGGAATACCTGCTCTTTCCATGACATGACCAGGTGAATCCAGGTGAAAGCTATGATTCCTTATTGATGTCACGTGTTAAATCCACTTCAATCAGAGTAGATGAAGGGGAAAGGACCGGTTAAAGAAGGATTTTTCAGCATTGAGACAATTGAGACATGGATTGTGTATTTGTGCCATTCATCGGATTTATGTGCCTTTGAACGGGGTAGGGTAGTAGGTGCTAGGCACATCGGTTTGAATGTGTCAAGAACTGCAACGCTGCTGGGATTTTCACGCTCAACAGTTTCCCGTGTGTATAAAGAATGGTCCACCACCCAAAGGACATCCACTCAACTTGACAACTGTGGGAAGCATTGGAGTCAACATGGGCCAGCATCCCTGTAGAACGCTTTCGACACTTTGTAGAGTCCATCCCCCGGCAAATTGAGGCTGTTCTGAGGGCAAAAAGGTGTGCAACTCAATATTAGGAAGGTGTTCCTAATGTTTTGTATGCTTTGTGTACAGTCGTGGCCAAAAGTTTTGAGAATGACACAAATAGTAATTTTCACAAAGTCTGCTGCCTCAGTTTGTATGATGGCAATTTGCATATATTCCAGAATGTTATGAAGAGTGATTAGATGAATTGCAAAGTCTCTCTTTGCCATGCAAATGAACTGAATCCCCCCCCAAAAAAATTCCACTGCATTTCAGCCCCGCCACAAAAAGACCAACTAACATCATGTCAGTGATTCTCTCGTTAACACAGGTGTGAGTGTTGACGAGGACAAGGCTGGAGATCACTCTGTCATGCTGATTGAGTTCGCATAACAGACTGGAAGCTTCAAAAGGAGGGTGGTGCTTGGAATCATTGTTCTTCCTCTGTCAACCGTGGTTACCTGCAAGGAAACACGTGCCGTCATCATTGCTTTGCACAAAAAGGGCTTCACGGGCAAGGATATTGCTGCCAGTAAGATTGCACCTAAATCAGCCATTTATCGGATAATCAAGAACTTCAAGGAGAGCAATTCAATTGTTGTGAAGAAGGCTTCAGGGTGACCTAGAAAGTCCAGCAAGCACCAGGATCGTCTCCTAAAGTTGATTCAGCTGCGGGATCGGGGCACCACCAGTACACAGCTTGCTCAGGAATGGCAGCAAGCAGGTGTGAGTGCATCTGCACGCACAGTGAGGCGAAGACTTTTGGAGGATGGCCTGGTGTCAAGAAGGGAAGCAAAGAAGCCACTTCTCTGCAGGAAAAACATCAGGGACAGACTGATATTCTGCAAAAGGTACAGGGATTGGTGAGCGCTACAAGGTGAGCGCTACCATCAGTCCTGTGTCATGCCAACAGTAAAGCATCCTGAGACCATTCATGTGTGGTGTTGCTTCTCAGCCAAGGGGTGCTCACAATTGTTCTTAAGAACACAGCCATGAATAAAGAATGGTACCAACACATCCTCGAAGAGCAACTTCTCCCAACCATCCAGGAACAGTTTGGTAACGAACAATGCTTTTTCCAGCATGATGGAGCACCTTGCCATAAGGCAAAAGTGATAACTAAGTGGCTCAGGGAACAAAACCTCGATATTTTGGGTTCATGGCCAGGAAACTCCCCGACCTTAATCCCATTGGGAACTTGTGGTCAATCCTCAAGAGGTGGGTGGACAAATAAAAACCCACAAATTCTGACAAACTCCAAGTGTTGATTATGCAAGAATGGGCTGCCATCAGTCAGGATGTGGCCCAGAAGTTAATTGACAGCATGCCAGGGCGGATTGCAGAGGTCTTAAAAAAGAAGGGTCAACATTGCAAATATTGACTCTTTGCATCAACTTCATGTAATTGTCAATAAAAGCCTTTGACACTTATGAAAGCTTGTAATTATACTTCAGTATTCCATAGTAACATCTGACAAAAATATCTAAAGACACTGAAGCAGCAAACTTTGTGAAAATTAATATTTGTGTCATTCTCAAAACTTTTGGCCACGACTGTATATACAAACTATGGAAATAATTAGAAGTATTTCTGTCCAAAATAATAGAGGAGCCATTATATGATTGACAACAGTATTTGGCACCGTGTAAACACATTCTGCCTGCCAAATTGAAGGAATACTCATCAGTAGAACTTTGTGCTTAGCAGATAGGTCAATGCTTTAGGATGGTCCACATGATTTTGTATGGTCTAGATAAGATGTATTTTCCAATCACTTTGTGAGTCATACAACATACAGAATGTTAACCGCAATGTTAACCACAATGTTAACCACAACAGCCAGGTACAATCTAGAAACACTTGGAGTGAAGCAAAACACAAAGAAGGAGAACAAGTGACAGACAGATAACATTTAGGAGGAAGCAACACGCATATAAAGGAACAGATAGAAGAGACAAAAGAGGGATGAGAGAGGAGAGAGAAGAGAAGAGAGAGAGAAGAGCGATAGAGAATAGAGAGATGTGGGTGCAGGCTGATGTGCAGTGGATGATGTGGTCACTCAATGCGTTGAGAGCTACCGCTCCAGTGTCTCCCTGCTCCCCTGGCTGCCCCATACCAGTTCTGTCTGTCGCATCTCAAAGGACATCTCATCCTCAGCCCCTTCCTCCACCTCCTCTCCCCCTTCATCCTCCTCACCAATGTGGCAGCTCTACAACACACACACAGACAAGGAAAAAAGAAAGTATATACTTTAAATAGATTCATATACAAATAACAATAACATGCTAAAATGTTACATCATAAAACTCACCTTTGCCATAATATCAGCGTATGCCATATATAGGTAATCTGTATCAAGTTTACTGTAAAGATGAGAAGAAACAGAGGCTTAGGCAACATGTTAAAAGGTGGAGATGTGTATTTAGTGTTGAATTCAATCCAAAAGCTGCTCAACTAACATGCTTGAGGGAGAAAAGGAGAGTCCCACCTCTTTTCTGTGAGAGCCGTACGGCTGAAATGCAAAATGAGTTGGTGAAGGGGATCTGGCTTGGTCTCTGTCTCTTCCTCTTCCTCTCCTTCCTGGTCCATGGCTTTCTGTGTTTGAGAAAGAGATGTGGGAGTGAAACTATAGGAGGAAACTCACAGGTCCTGAAATCCTCAAAAGGTGTGTCAAGCATGCAGAGCTTACAGACAAGTCGTCTATCATTCTGTCCTCAAAGGAGTAGCCCTCAGTATGGATCCAGTTGCGTTTGTATCCTTCCAGGAACATATTGGAAGCTCTATGCCTGTGAGGCAGACAGAAAACCATGTTAGTGTCTGTATTTTACTTGTGGCTGTGTTTTACTTACTGCATATGTTTGAATGGGGCGACAGGTAGCCTAGCATTTAAGAGTGTTGGACCAGTAACCGAAAAGTCGCTGGTTCGAATCTCCGAGCAGACTAGGTGAAAAATCTGTCGATGTGCACTTGAGCAAGGCACTTAACCCTAATTGCTTCTGTAAATCGCTCTGGATAAGAGCATCTGCTAGATGACTCAAATGTAAATACAAGACTGTAGTAGCGTCTCTAACCTGGGTAGGTTGTAGAGTGGAGTAAATACAAGACTGTAGTAGCGTCTCTAACCTGGGTAGGTTGTAGAGTGGAGTAAATACAAGACTGTAGTAGCGTCTCTAACCTGGGTAGGTTGTAGAGTGGAGTAAATACAAGACTGTAGTAGCGTCTCTAACCTGGGTAGGTTGTAGAGTGGAGTAAATACAAGACTGTAGTAGCGTCTCTAACCTGGGTAGGTTGTAGAGTGGAGTAAATACAAGACTGTAGTAGCGTCTCTAACCTGGGTAGGTTGTAGAGTGGAGTCATCCTAAAGCAGGCTACCACAGCCTTGCGTCTCTGCTTGGAGAGCAGTTTGTGCCACACCATCTTTTTGGATTTGAAGGGGTGCTCAGTCTAAGTGAGACGAGATAATTGAGAGAAACGGCACCACTGACATCATGCCATGTGTGTGAAGTAGGACTATAGGGATACTGTAGGATTATATTGATGTTGTAGTATTAAAGTACTGGGCTTACTACTCTACTCACCACCTCAATGTAATAAAGAACAGCTGACACCTCCTGCACCCTCTTCACCACCTTCTCTGGAGCGTCAGCATCCTCAGCCTTCCCTGCCATCTCCTTATACAGGGACATCTGCCAGCGCATGGACGGGTTCTCCACCTGAACACAACACACTGCAGCTAGAGGAACGCACACTGCAGCCAGAGGAGCGCTCACTGCAGCCAGGGGAACACTCACTGCAGCCGGGGGAACGCACACTGCAGCCGGAGGAACGCACACTGCAGCCGGGGGAACGCACACTGCAGCCAGGGGAACGCACACTGCAGCCAGGGGAACGCACACTGCAGCCAGGGGAACACTCACTGCAGCCGGAGGAACGCACACTGCAGTCGCGGGAACGCTCACTGCAGTCGGGGGAACGCACACTGCAGCCGGAGGAACGCACACTGCAGCCGGGGGAACACACACTGCAGCAGGAGGAACACACAGTGCAGCCGGAGGAACACACAGTGCAGCCGGAGGAACACACACTGCAGCCGGAGAAACACACAGTGCAGCCGGAGGAACACACAGTGCAGCCGGAGGAACACACAGTGCAGCCGGAGGAACACACAGTGCAGCCGGAGGAACACACACTGCAGCCGGTGGAACACACAGTGCAGCCGGAGGAACACACAGTGCAGCCGGAGGAACACACAGTGCAGCCGGAGGAACACACACTGCAGCCGGAGGAACACACAGTGCAGCCGGAGGAACACACAGTGCAGCCGGAGGAACACACACTGCAGCCGGAGGAACACCACAGGACTTCACCATGTATACCTTTACTGCACCAACCCAGTCCATCTTACCTTGCCTTGAAGATGCAGGTTGTTTTGCAAAAACTCCCTTACTTCCTCATCCGTGTCCCTCTGGAAGCAAAATTTTGTGTACCATTTGTTTTGGAACCATTTCTGTGTCTGGATATACAGCCTTATGGGTCTGGCACAAACAACTAGTCATACTACGGCAGAGTTATTTAAGACAGCCGAGGGCATACTACCAAAGAGTATCGTATCTTGGCCAGGTTAATAAGCTCCTGATCAGCAGGGGAGCACATGTTGAGGCCGATGGGGAGCATCTTTTTCAGGGCAGCCACAATAAGTGACGTCTGCACTGAATAACGATCTCCCCGTCTTTTCTTCTTGGTACGCTCCACATCTGAGCCACCAGCCTAAGAACACAAGGAGGGACCAAGCCAAGAACATAAGGAGGGACCAAGGCATCTTCTTCATGCATAAAGCCACAACCAATACATGCATTGAACAACATATCAATTACCACTGCTTAGCATTGAACAACATATCAATTACCATTGCTTAGCATTGAACAACATATCAATTAACACTGCTTAGCATTGAACAACATATAAATGAACACTGCTTAGCATTGAAAAACATATAAATTAACATTGCTTAGCATTGAACAACATATCAATTGCCACTGCTTAGCATTGAACAACATATAAATGAACACTGCTTAGCATTGAACAACATATAAATGAACACTGCTTAGCATTGAACAACATATAAATTAACATTGCTTAGTATTGAACAACATATCAAATACCACTGCTTAGCATTTAACAACATATATATTAACAGTGCTTAGCATTGAACAACATAGAAACAATACTGTGTTGCCGTATTCATTGACCTGGCCAAGGCTTTCGACTCTGTCAATCACCACATCCTCATCGGCAGACTCAATAGCCTTGGTTTCTCAAATGATTGCCTCGCCTGATTCACCAACTACTTCTCTGATAGGGTTCAATGTGTTAAATCGGATGGCATGTTGTCCGGGCCTCTGGCAGTCTCTATGGGGGTGCCACAGGGTTCAATTCTTGGGCCAACTCTTTTCTCTGCATACATCAATGATGTTGCTCTTGCTGCTGGTGAGTCTCTGATCCACCTCTACGCAGACGACACCATTCTTTATACTTCTGGCCCTTCTTTGAACACTGTGTTAACAACCCTCCAGATGAGCTTCAATGCCATACAACTCTCTTTCCGTGGCCTCCAACTGCTCTTAAATACAAGTAAAACTAAATGCATGCTCTTCAACCGATCGCTGCCTGCACCTGCCCGCCCGTCCAGCATCACTACTCTGGACGGTTCTGACTTAGAATATGTGGACAACTACAAATACCTAGGTGTCTGGTTAGACTGTAAGCTCTCCTTCCAGACTCACATCAAACATCTCCAATCCAAAGTTAAATCTAGAATTGGCTTCCTATTTCGCAACAAAGCATCTTTTACTCATGCTGCCAAACATACCCTCGTAAAACTGACCATCCTACCGATCCTCGACTTCGGCGATGTCATTTACAAAATAGCCTCTAATACCTTACTCAATAAACTGGATTCAGTCTATCACAGTGCCATCTGTTTTGTCACCAAAGCCCCATATACTACCCACCGCTGCGACCTGTATGCTCTCGTTGGCTAGCCCTCGCTTCATACTCGTCGCCAAACCCACTGGCTCCAGGTCATCTACAAGACCCTGCTAGGTAAAGTCCCCCTTATCTCCGGTCACTGGTCACCATAGCAGCACCCACCTGTAGCACGCGCTCCAGCAGGTATATCTCTCTGGTCACACCCAAAGCCAATTCCTCCTTTGGCCGTCTCTCCTTCCAGTTCTCTGCTGCCAATGACTGGAACGAACTACAAAAATCTCTGAAACTGGAAACACTTATCTCCCTCACTAGCTTTATGCACCAGCTGTCAGAGCAGCTCACAGATCACTGCACCTGTACATAGCCCATCTATAATTTAGCCCAAACAACTACCTCTTCCCCTACTGTATTTATTTATTTATTTAGCTCCTTTGCACCCCATTATTTCAATTTCTACTTTGCACTTTCTTCCACTACAAATCTACCATTCCAGTGTTTTACTTGCTATGTTGTATTTACTTTGCCACCATGGCCTTTTTTGCCTTTACCTCCCTTATCTCACCTCATTTGCTCACATTGTATATAGACTTATTTTTCTACTGTATTATTGACTGTATGTTTGTTTTACTCCATGTGTAACTCTGTGTTGTTGTATGTGTCGAACTGCTTTGCTTTATCTTGGCCAGGTCGCAATTGTAAATGAGAACTTGTTCTCAACTTGCCTACCTGGTTAAATAAAGGTGAAATAAATAAAATAAAAAATAAAAATATATGTACACATTACCACTGCTTAGCATTGAACAACATATACATTAACACTGCGTAGCATTGAACAACATATACATTAACACTGCGTAGCATTGAACAACATATACATTAACACTGCTTAGCATTGAACAACATATCAATTACCACTGCTTAGCATTGAACAACATATACATTAACACTGCTTAGCATTGAACACCATCAATTACCTCTGCTTAGCATTGAACAACATATCAATTAACTCTGCTTAGCATTGAACCCATGGCACTGATTCGATGGCACAACACTCACAGTCACTTACATTTTTAAATAAGAGTCCTGTTCTACCTCTTAACCATGAAAATAATTATTATGAACACACAATAGAAAAGCAACTACTTCTACATTATACACTCAGTGGCCAGTTCATTAGGTACACCCATATAGTACTGGGTCAGACCCCCCCTTTGCCTCCAGAACAGCCTAAATTCTTCAGGGCATGGATTCTACAAGGTGTGGTGTTCCTAAGTTGCTCAGTTGGTATCAAGGGACCTAACGTGTACCAGGAAAACATACCCCACATTAATTCACCACCAACTTCTACCGTTAACACCAGGCAGGATGAGGCCATGGACTCATGCTCCTTATGCCAAATACTGATAGGAACTGGGATTGGTCAGACCAGGCAATCTTTTTCCACTCCTCAATTGTCCAGTGTTGGTGATCTTGTGCCCACTGGAGCCGCTTCTTCTTGTTTTTAGCTGATAGGAGTGGAACCTGGTGTGGTCGTCTGCTGCAATAGCCCATCTGTGACAAGGACCGACGAGTTGTGCGTTCCGAGATGCTGTTCTGCACACCACTGTTGTACTGCGCCATTATTTGCCTGTTTGTGGCCTTCCTCCTTCAACCTATCTCATCAACAAGATGTTTTCGCCCACAGGACTGCCGCTGACTGGATGTTTTTCGTTTGTCGCACCATTCTCTGTAAACCCTAGACACCGTTGTGTGTGAAAAGCCGAGGAGGCCGGCCGTTTCTGAGATAATGCACCTGGCACCGATGACGAAACCTCGCTCAAAGTCACTTAGGTCACTTGCTTTTCCAATTCTAACGTTCAATCGAACAGTAACTGAATGCCTTGATGCCTGTCTGACTGTTTTATATAGCAAGCCATTTGTGAATGAGGTGGTGTACCTAATAAACAGGCTACTGAGTGTATATTTACATTACATTAAATAATCTCCATCACGTGTCAAACACATTCCACGGAGGGCTGAGTGTCTGCTGGTTTTCACTCCTCCCTTGTACTTGTCGATGAATTAAGGTCACTGATTAGTAAAGAACTTCCCTCACCTGCTTGTCTAGGTCTTAATAAGGAACTCCCCTCACCTGGTTGTCTAGGTCTTAATAAGGAACTCCCCTCACCTGGTTGTCTAGGTCTTAGTAAGGAACTCACCTCACCTGGTTGTCTAGGTCTTAGTAAGGAACTCCCCTCAACCGGTTGTCTAGGTCTTAGTAAGGAACTCAACTCACCTGGTTGTCTAGGTCTTAGTAAGGAACTCCCCTCAACCGGTTGTCTGGTCTTAGTAAGGAACTCCCCTCAACCAGTTGTCTAGGTCTTAGTAAGGAACTCACCTCACCTGGTTGTCTAGGTCTTAGTAAGGAACTCACCTCACCTGGTTTTCTAGGTCTTAGTAAGGAACTCACCTCACCTGGTTTTCTAGGGCTTAGTAAGGAACTCCCCTCACCTGGTTGTCTAGGTCTTCGTAAGGAACTCACCTCACCTGGTTGTCTAGGGCTTAGTAAGGAACTCCCCTCACCTGGTTGTCTAGGTCTTTGTAAGGAACTCCCCTCACCTGGTTGTCTAGGGCTTAGTAAGGAACTCCCCTCACCTGGTTGTCTAGGTCTTTGTAAGGAACTCCCCTCATCTGGTTGTCTAGATCTTTGTGAGGAACTCCCCTCACCTGGTTGTCTAGGTCTTAGTAAGGAACTCTCCTAACCTGGTTGTCTAGGTCTTAGTAAGGAACACCCCTCACCTGGTTGTCTAGGTCTTTGTAAGGAACTCCCCTCACCTGGTTGTCTAGGTCTTAGTAAGGAACTCCCCTCACCTGGTTGTCTAGGTCTTAGTAAGGAACTCTCCTCACCTGGTTGTCTAGGTCTTTGTAAGGAACTCTCCTCACCTGGTTGTCTAGGTCTTTGTAAGGAACTCCCCTCCCCTGGTTGCCTAGGTCTTAGTAAGGAACTCTCCTCACCTGGTTGTCTAGGTCTTTGTAAGGAACTCCCCTCACCTGGTTGCCTAGGTCTTAGTAAGGAACTCTCCTCACCTGGTTGTCTAGGTCTTTGTAAGGAACTCCCCTCACCTGGTTGTCTAGGTCTTAGTAAGGAACTCCCCTCACCTGGTTGTCTAGGTCTTTGTAAGGAACTCCCCTCACCTAGATGCCTAAGTCTTAATTGAAAGAAAATCCCAAAAACCAGAAGACACTAGGCCCTCCATGGAATGAGTTTGACATCCTAGATGTACATGGCATCAACACTTTGTGCAATGTACTAAAAACCATAATGTGCTCTTGCCACATTATGTCCAGCATTATTTTATTTTTACCAGGTAGGCTTGTTGAGAACAAGTTCTCATTTGCAACTGTGACCAAGATTTTTACCTTTATTTAACTAGCCAAGTCAGTTAAGAACAAATTCTTATTTTCAATGAGGGCCTAGGAACAGTGGGTTAACTGCCTTGTTCAGGGGCAGAACGACAGATTTGTACCTTGTCAGCTTGGGGATTTGAACTTGCAACCTTTTGGTTACTCGTCCAACGCACTAACCACTAGGCTACGCTGCCGCTAACCACTAGGCTACGCTGCCGCTAACCACTAGGCTACGCTGCCGCTAACCACTAGGCTACGCTGCCGCTAACCACTAGGCTATGCTGCCGCCCCAAGATAAAGCATAGCAATTCGACACATACAACAACATAGAGTTACACATGGAATAAACAAGACATTCAGTCAATAATACAGTAGAACAAAAGAAAACAAAAAGTCGATATACAGTGAGTGCAAATGAGGTAAGTTAAGGCAATAAATAGGCCATGGTGGCGAAGTAATTACAATATAGCAATTAAACACTGGAATGGTTGATGTGCAGAAGATGAATGTGCAAGTAGAGATACTGGGGTGCAAAGGAGCAAGATAAATAAATAAATACAGTATGGGGATGAGGTAAACAGATGGGCTGTTTACAGATGGGCTATGTACAGGTGCAGGGATCTGTGAGCTGCTCTGACAGCTGGTGCTTCAGAGATTTTTGCAGTTCGTTCCAGTCATTGGCAGCAGAGAACTGGAAGGAAAGATGACCAAAGGAGGAATTGGCTTTGGGGGTGACCAGTGAGATATACCTGCTGGAGCGCGTGCTACGAGTGGGTGCTGCTATGGTGACCAGTGAGCTGAGATAAGGCGGGGCTTTACCTAGCAGAGACTTGTAGATAACCTGTAGCCAGTGGGTTTGGCGACGAGTATGAAGCGAGGGCCAACCAACGAGAGCGTACAGGTCGTAATGGTGGGTGGTATAAGGCGCTTTGGTGACAAAACGGATGGCACTGTGATAGACTGCATCCAATTTGTTGAGTAGCGTGTTGGAGGCTATTTTATAGATGACATCGCCGAAGTCAAGGATCGGTAGGATGGTCAGTTTTACGAGGGTTACAAAGGATGCTTTGTTGCGATATAGGAAGCCGATTCTAGATTTAATTTTGGACTGGAGGTGTTTAATGTGAGTCTGGAAGGAGAGTTTACAGTCTAACCAGACACCTAGGTATTTGTAGTTGTCCACGTATTCTTTGTCAGAGACGTCCAGAGTAGTGATGCTGGACGGGCGGGCAGGTACAGGCAGCGATCGGTTGAAGAGCATGCATTTAGTTTTACTTGCGTTTAAGAGCAGTTGGAGGCCACGGAAGGAGAGTTGTATGGCATTGAAGCTCGTCTGGAGGTTAGTTAACACAGTGTCTAAAGAGGGGCCAGAAGTATACAAAAGGGTGTTGTCTGCTTAGAGGTGGATCAGAGAATCACCAGCAGCAAGAGCAACATCATTGATGTATACAGAGAAGAGAGTCGGGTTGATACCTGCAATCCAGTGGAAATGTGACCATTGCTTCTCATTTCAATGACCCGTTGAGTTACAATGTGTCCCCCTACCTGTTTATCCAGGCTGTAGCTGTCACAAAATACCATTAATTAACAGTTAACACCCTCTAATATCAAGAGCCATGGACTCCTCTCTGAACCCTCCAGTCTAGGTCAGTTCCTTCACATGATCATATTATTCAGTATTTGCTGCAGGTGGACAGGCAATGTACTGATAAAATAACCAAACTGCCCAGAATCAGGGCTACATCTCACCACCATAATGACCTGTTTCTGAACACTTGGCCGGTAAGGGGAGGGGAATGTGAGTATGTAACACTGTATTGAGAAGGACAGGGGTTGGAGGATGTTGGGGAGGACAACTGAAAGGAATCATTCTAATCTGTAGGACAGGAAATCAGTAAAACTGCACAGATAAAAACATGCTTACAAACGCATTGCATTCACATGAAAAATCCTGTTGTACAGTATGTTTCTCAGGTGCGTTTGGCAGCACCAGCAGCACTAGATGAATTCATGTGTTACATGGTTTTGGAGAGTAACGAAGCTCCTGTTGAAAACACACACAACTATTAGTTGTTAGTAGCATCATGTTAATAGGAAACTAGATTCAGATCAAGGTGTTAGCTACCAACTAGCAAATCACACAAGGAAACCAAATGTCCATGGGATATACGCCCCACATGGGATAAGTCCCATCGCCCCTGTGCTCTCCTCCCTCTCTCCTGTCTCCTTTCTGTGATGGAAAATTATGGTCTGTTGTCTGCCCTCTCTGACGTCCCCTGCAAGCTTGTATGTAGTGTGTGTGTGTATTTCTCTGTCTCTCAGTCTGTCTGTGTGTGTATGTGTACACGTGCGTGTCATACAGCAGGCTGAGGTTGGCCCAGGGAGTGAAGATAACAGAGGACCAACACACAGAACAGGAGAGGATGCAAAGCCCTAGAAACAGAGAATGTGTCATGACTAAATGTCCTGAAGGACTAAGGGAATCTGCAGTGGTGAAAAGTGAGAACAATGTGTTTCAGTGAACTGCTGTATCTATCTCGGAGTATGCCCTTTATGACAGAGAAGTGCATCTACTCCTGGTAAAGTAGAATGTGAGTGAGTGGTAGGAGTGTGTCAAAGCCACAGACAAGTCCATTCAACCACTTCTCCAAACCAGTACTTCAATGCAAGGAGTGTGTTATGAATAAGGCTAGTTTAGAGGAAGATGGATGCAAAGGTTTTAGGGGAGATTTTAGAAGACAGGTTTGATTAAAATAGATTGGGGTGAGGTAGTCACATTGAGTTCATTCTACATAGGGTACTATAGAGCTTGTTCCAGAGATCTTTTTCAGTCCCGTTAAATATAGTATCAGGTCATGGCTTAAAGAAAGGGGACAAGTGTGTGGGTGGAGACTGACTGGAGGATATGATGATACTAAGCCATGGTCTGACATGGCGGCTACAGGGAGGAATGAGTGAACGGTGAGCACAGACTAAAAGCATCCCCAAGTGTAGGGAGCTTGACCACAAACGCTACAGATCAACCAACCTTCAACAGAAAATAAAATAAATGGAAGGAAAACTCCCACCTAACTACAATCAACTGGGTGCAAACTCATTGGCAGGGTGATGGCACTCTGCTCCCACTGCTGCATTGGGCAGGCCTGGTGCAGAGCCTAGTGCCATGAGCCCGACTACGGCAAAGTACTTTCATCAAGCGCCTCCAGACTCCCTCCCCCCCCCCTCCCCCCCCTCCCCCCCCCCCACACACACTAGCAGGTCTGGGGGTGGTCCACTAGTGTTATAACAGTATGGTGCATGTCTGCTTTTTCTATCTGCCCTAGTGTGGAGCACTGTGTCTGTCACTCACACACTCTGTCACACAGGTGTGTTTATTCATGTAATTCTATGCAGTTCAGCAGTAGAAAATGTGATATTAGTCTTCTAGCTGAGTGTTAATAGTGTCCACAGTGTTGACGACAGTGTAACTGGATCCAAAACGTATCAGTAATGCATGTAAGTCAATCCAGACCAGCTATTGTGCTCTATTTCTGTGTGTCCAGTTCTTTCCCATTGGTGTTGCAGTGAAGTGCAGAACACAAAGCTAGTTACTGAGTGGACATAAACAGCTGCCTCTACATACAAAGTAGAATTGCCACAAGTTGTGGGTGGGTGAATTGGAACGTGCTAGAAATGTGTGTGTGTGTGTGTGTGTGTGCGGTGTCCTGGTGTGCCATTGTGCCGGAGGAGTTGATGAAAAGCCCCCAAAGTGAGGTGCCATGCGGTCAGCACAGCGGTCATGCAGAAACAAAGTCTAACCTCCGAGTCGTTGCCCTAGAAACCCAGCGTGGACACAGAAAAAGAGGACAAGGGACAGTCAAAGAGAGAACTATCAACTCACCTGCTAGAGCTACTCAACCTCTCTACTGACATATGCACTGCCTAATCGTTTAGTTTAACCTTTATTTAACTGGGCAAATCAGTTAAAAACAAATTCTTATTTACAATGACGGCCTACCCTGGCCAAACCCAGACAACGCTGGGCCAATTGTGCGCCGCCCTATGGGACTCCCAATCACGGCCAGATGTGATGCAGCCTGGATTTGAACCAGGTACTGCAGTGATGCCTCTTGCACTGAGATGCAGTGTCTTAGACCACTGTGCCACTCGGAGTGGATAAACAGGTCAAGGCAGGCATGGAAAACAGGGCAAAAAGCCGTCATATCAAAATGATATTAAAAAAAATGTACGCTTTCCAATATACCATACCTGCTGAAGATGTGGGGAAAATACTTGTTTGCCTTTACTGTTCGGCTGTTGTCAGTCATACAAGACATATATTTAAGTAACAAGATCTTTAATTTCAGAGTCAGATAAACTTGTGGACACCCATAGACTTCCAGTCATTGTGCTAACGCTAGTTAGCATTTGCTTAAACCTATGCAGACATCAAGTACAGTTTTGAAAAAGAACCACCAATTTGTATAGGTAAGTTATACTCCACATGGTTAGCTACAATGGGTTAGGAGGTCATCCCAAATTAATTGACAATCAAGTACGTACATTTAAAAAAAACATTTTTTAAAGCAAACGATGCAGGATGTGAGACAATTTGCTGGCTGCATTGTTGCTGCGGTGTAAATGATGACAATGTATGATAGAAATTTCAGTAATTCATAGTCTACCCAAATCTGCTGACATCAGTCTAACATAGGGCTCTCCAACCGTGTTCACGGAAAGCTAAAACCTACAGGTTGGTAGCGCTCCAGCAACAGAGTTGGAGAGCCCTGGCTAACATGCCACAACATTTAAACACTGAAGGTACAGTTGAAGTCGAAAGTTTACATACACTTAGGTTGGAGTCATTAAAACTCACTTTTCAACCACTCCACACATTTCTTGTTAACAAACTATAGTTTTGGCAAGTTGGTTAGGACATCTAATTTGTGCATGACACAAGTCATTTTTCCTACAATTGTTTACAGACAGATTATTTCACTTATAATTCACTGTATCACAATTCCAGTGGGTCAGAAGTTTACATACACTAAGTTGACTGTGCCTTTAAACAGCTCGGAAAAGTCCAGAAAATGATGTAATGGCTGTAGAAGCTTCTGATAGGCTAATTGACATCATTTGAGTCAATTGGAGGTGTACCTGTGGATGTATTTCAAGGCCTACCTTCAAACTCAGTGCCTCTTTGCTTGACATCATGGGAAAATTAAAAGAAATCAGCCAAGACCTCAGAAAAAGAATTGTAGACCTCCACAAGTCTGGTTCATCCTTGGGAGGGATTTCCAAATGCCTGAAGGTACCACGTTCATCTGTACAAACAATAGTACGCAAGTATAAACACCATTGGACCACGCAGCCGTCATACTGCTCAGGAAGGAGACGCGTTCTGTCTCCTAGAGATGAACGTACTTTGGTGTGAAAAGTGCAAATCAATCCCAGAACAACAGCAAAGGACCCTGTGAAGATGCTGGAAGAAACAGGTAGAAAAGTATCAATATCCACAGTAAAACAAGTCCTATATCGACATAACCTGAAAGGCTGCTCAGTAAGGAAGAAGCCACTGCTCCAAAGCCGCCATAAAAAAGCCAGACTATGGTTTGCAACTGCACATGGGGACAAAGATCATACTTTTTGGAGAAATGTCCTCTGGTCTGATGAAACAAAAATAGAACTGTTTGGCCATCGTTATGTTTGGAGGAAAAAGGGGAGGCTTGCAAGCCGAAGAACACCATCCCAACCGTGAAGCACGGGGGTGGTAGCATCGGGGGTGGTAGCATGCTTTGCTGCAGGGGGGACTGGTGCACTTCACAAAATAGATGGCATCATGAGGAAGTAAAATTAGGTGGATATATTGAAGCAAAATCTCAAGACATTAGTTAGAAAGTTAAAGCTTGGTCGCAAATGGGTCTTCCAAATGGACAATGACCACAAGCATACTTCCAAAGTTGTGGCAAAATGGCTTAAGGACAACAAAGTCAAGGTATTGGAGTGGCCACCACAAAGCCCTGACCTCAATCCTATAGACAATTTGTGGGCAGAACTGAAAAAGTGTGTGTGAGCTAGGAGGCCTACAAACCTGACTCCGTTACACCAGCTCTGTCAGGAGGAATGGGCCACAATTCACCCAACTTATTGTGGGAACCTTGTGGAAGGCTACCCGAAACGTTTGACCCAAGTTAAACAATTTAAAGGCAATGCTACCAAATACTAATTGAGTGTATGTAAACTTCTGACCCACTGGGAATGTGATGAAAGAAATAAAAGCTGAAATAAATCATTTTCTCTACTATTATTCTGACATTTCACATTGTTAAAATAAAGTGGTCATCCTAACTGACCTAACACAGGGAATTTTTACTATGATTAAATGTCAGGAATTGTGAAAAACTGAGTTTAAATGTATTTGGCTAAGCTGTATGTAAACTTCTGACTTCAACTGGAAATTAATGGCTTTTTAACCCCAGATGGTCTGTATTGGCTCACCGTGCTCATCTTGCTCTTGCTGTCAGCAGTGAGGAAAGACATGTTATTAATCTCATTCATCACCACAAAGTTCTGCTCCTCTCGCTTGAAGTTCTGCAGAGACACAAGATAGAGAGAGAAAGGTCATAAGATCAAATCAAATCAAAGTTTATAGGTCGCGTACACAGATTTGACACAGAGAGGTGACACGACATGTTCATCCAGAAGAGGCGCATCTAGTAGGGACTTTAATGCAGGCAAACTTAAATCAGTTTTACCACATTTTTACCAGCATGTCACATGTGCAACCAGAGGGTAAAAAATTCTAGACCACCTTTACTCCACACACAGAGATGCATACGAAGCTCACCCCGGCCCTCCATTTGGCAAATCTGACCATAATTCTATCCTCCTGATTTCTGCTTACAAGCAAAAACGAAAGCAGGAAGTACCAGTGACTCACTCAATATAGAAGTGGTCAGATGACGCGGATGCTACGCTACAGGACTGTTTTGCTAGCACAGACTGGAATATGTTCCGGGATTCATCCAATGGCATTGAAGAGTTTTCCACCTCAGTCATCGGCTTCATCAATAGGTGCATCGATGACGTCGTACCCAAAGTGACCGTACGTACATACCCCAACCAGAAGCCAAGGATTACAGGCAACATCTGCATCGAGCTAAAGGCTAGAGCTGCCGCTTTCAAGGAGTGGGACACTAATCCAGATGCTTATAAGAAATCCCGCTATGCCCTCAGACGAACCACCAAACAAGCAAAGCGCCAATACAGGATTAAGATTGAATCCTACTACACCGGCTCTGACGCTCGTCAAATGTGGCAGGGCTTGAAAACTATTACGGACTACAAAGGGAAACCCAGACGCGAGCTGCCCAGTGACGCGTGCTTACCAGACGAGCTAAATGCCTTTTATGCTCGCTTCGAGGCAAGCAACACTGAAGCATGCACAAAAGCACCAGCTGTTCTGGATGACTGTGTGATAACGCTATCGGTAGCCAATGTGAGCAAGACCTTTAAACAGGTCAACATTCACAAAGCCGTGGGGCCGGATGGATTTCCAGGACGTGTACTCAAAGCATGCGCAGACCAACTGGCTGTCACACCCTGATCTGTTTCACCTGTCTTTGTGATTGTCTCCACCCACCTCCAGGTGTCTCCTGTTTTCCCCATTAGTCCCTGGTGTATTTATCCCTGTGTTTCCTGTCTCTCTGTGCCAGTTCATCTTGTTTTGCCAAGTCAACCAGCGTTTCTCCTAGCTCCTATTTTTCCCAGTCTCTGTTTTTTCCTAGCCCTCCTGGTTTTGACCTGTGCCTGTCCTGACGCCGAATCCGCCTGCCTGACCACCCTGCCTGTCCTGACCTCGAGCCTGCCTATCCCCTGGTACTGTTTGGACTCTGACCTGGTTTATGAACTATCGCCTGTCCTCGACCTGCCTTTTGCCTACCCCAATTGGTATAATAAATATCGGAGCTCAACCATCTGCATCCTGTGTCTGCATTTGGGTCTTGCCTTGTGCCCTTAGTACTGGCAAGTGTCTTCACTGACAATTTCAACCTCTCTCTGACCGAATCTGTAATACCTACATGTTTCAAGCAGACCACCAAAGTTCCTGTGGCCAAGGAAGTGAAGGTAACCTTCCTAAATGATTACCGCCCCGTAGCACTCACGTCGGTAGCCATGAAGTGCTTTGAAAGGCTGGTCATGGCTCACATCAACAGCATCCTCCCTGGACACCCTAGACCCACTCCAATTTGCATACCACCCCAACAGATCCACAGATGATGCAATCTCAATTGCACTTCACACTGCCCTTTCCCACTTGGACAAAAGGAACAGCTATGTGAGAATGCTGTTCATTGACTACAGCTCATCGTTCAACACCATAGTGCCCACGAAGCTCATCACTATGATAAGAACCCTGGGACTAAACACCTCCCTCTGCAACTGTATCCTGGACTTCCTGACGGGCCACCCCCAGGTGGTAAGGGTAGGCAACAACACGTCTGCCACGCTGATCCTCAACACTGGGGCCCATCAAGGGTGTCTACTTAGTCTCCTCCTGTACTCCCTGTTCACCCACGACTGCATGACCAAACATGACTCCAACACCATCATTAAGTTTGCTAACGAGACAACAGTGGTAGGCCTGATCACCAACAACCTATAGGGAGGAGGTCAGAGAACTGGCAGTGTGGTGCCAGGACAACAACCTCTCCCTCTATGTGAGCAAAACAAAGGAGCTGATCGTGGACTATAGGAAAAGGCGGGCCGAGCAGGCCCCCATTAACATCGACAGGGCTGTAGTGGAGCTGGTCGAGAGTTTCAAGTTCCTTGGTGTCCAGATCACCAACGAACTATCATGGTCCAAACACACCAAGACAGTCGTGAAGAGGGCTTGACAGAACCTTTTCCCCCCCAGGAGACTGAAAAGATTTGGCATGGATCCTCAGATCCTCAAGAAGTTCTACAGCTGCACCATCGAGAGCATCCTGACCGGTTGCATCCCCGCCTGGTATGGCAACTGCTCGGCATCTGACCGTAAGGCACTACAGAGGGTAGTGCGTACGGCCCAGTACATCAATGGGTCCAAGCTTCCTGCCATCCAGGACCTATATAATAGGCAGTGTCAGAGGAAATCCCATAAAATTGTCAGAAACTCCAGTCACCCAAGTCATAGACTGTTTTCTCTGCTACCGCAAGGCAAGCGGTACCGGAGCGCCAAGTCTAGGTCCAAAAGGCTCCTTAACAGCTTCTACCCCCAAGCCATAAGACTGCTGAACAGTTAATCAAATGGCTACCAGGACTATTTACTTTGACCCCCCCCCCATTTGTTTTGTACACTGCTGCTGCTGTTAACTATCTATGCATAGTCACTTCACCCCTACCTACATGAAGAAATTACCTCCACTAGCGTGTACCTACGCACACTGACTCGGTACACCCTGTGTATAGCCTCGTTATTGTTATGTTATTGTGTTACTTTTTATTCTTGTAAGTAAGCATTTCACTGTAAGGTCTATACTTGTTGTATTTGGCGCATGTGACAAATAAAGTTGGATTTGATTTGAGAGAAACAGTTGTCACCTTTCAGGGGTTTACACTCACATGAGATTTGGACCAGAAAATGAAGACCTCTCCAACCATTCTGAAGAGCTCCTCTGCATCTGGGTCTGGGCATGTCAACCACCTTGCCCTGCAAATGGAGGACATCTCTTTGAGGTACTACTCATGGAGACCATCAATACCACAACAAACATGTATGCAAAGACAACTGGCAGGGGGAATGGTTTCTGACATACAGTACTGTTAGACAGGATAGAGGATATGAAAGGGTGTACTACATATCTACAGAAAAAACATGAGCAGCCACTAGTTTGCCTGTGTACTGTACCTGTTATTGTCCACATAGCGGATGAGGAGAGGGTAGAGGGCGTACAGGTCCCTGCAGAGCACAGCAAACTCCTCCCTGATGGTGCCCTCCTCCTCGTCTCCCTCGGCCTTCCCCTCCATACGCAGGTGGTCCTCCTCGGCCACCACCTTCCCTGTCCTCTTCTTCAGCTTCTCCATGGTGGGGATGAAATGGGACTTGAGCATCTCTGGCTTGGCCCTGCTCACAATAGGCTGGGAGAAGACTAGGGATGGAAGAGGAGTGGTGATGGTGAGTTGGCAAGAAAACACACACACACACACACAGGTACATTAGACACGTAAAGCATTGTGGCAACCTCACCAGCCAGCCTCTTCATCCAGGAGGCCTCGTCAATTCCCAGGTTGTTGACGACGATCTTCATGATGCTGCCCAGCAGCTGGTTGAGCTGCTCAGAGGTGACGTCGGTGCAGATCTGGCCCTCCAGCTCAGGGAAGTTCTCTACTCCTCTTTCCCACCAGCGGGGCAGGTAGTTACACAGCATGGGCAGAGTTATCTCGATTACATGGGGCATCTCTGTGTAACGGGCACCTGACTCTGCCAAGTCCCCGATCTCTTTCAATAGAACGTCTAGCTCTGGTATGTCCTGGCATAACTCCTGGACCTCATTGGGCAGACCCAGGACTATGGACATCGACAGACAGACAGACAGACAGACAGACAGACAGACAGACAGACAGACAGACAGACAGACAGACAGACAGACAGACAGACAGACAGACAGACAGACAGACAGACAGAGCAATAGAGCAATAGAGAGAAAGAGACACAGACAGACAGACAGACAGACAGACAGACAGACAGACAGACAGACAGACAGACAGACAGACAGACAGGAAAAAAGAGAGATTGAGCAAGCGAGATGGAGAGAGAGAGACAGACAGACAGACAGACAGACAGACAGAGCGACAGACAGAGCGACAGACAGACAGACAGAGCGACAGACAGAGCGACAGACAGAGCGACAGACAGAGCAACAGACAGAGCGACAGACAGACAGACAGACAGACAGACAGACAGACAGACAGACAGACAGACAGACAGACAGACAGACAGACAGACAGACAGACAGACAGACAGACAGACAGACAGACAGATGGGAAAAAAGAGAGATTGAGCAAGCGAGATGGAGAGAGACAGACAGTGAGACAGACAGAAACAGAGAAAGAGAGAGAGGCAGAGAGAGAGAGGTGAAAAAAAGAGAAGGTGAGAGAGAGTGTTGAGGAACTTGAATACAAGTCCTGGGTGGACAGAGAACAAATCACAGGATTAGCTGGATACTCACTGCCTCTTTCTCTGGGGGTCTTGGTGGTGTAAACAGAGAAGGAGTTGTACTCATTGAGATGGGGCTCCAGGTAGGCCACAGGCATAGCAGCCGCCAGATGGGCCAGACACTCCCCCAGGGCTGGCCTCTGCCTGGACAAGGGAAGACAAGGGCAGTCAAACTCACAGATGATCAGGTTTGTATTGCTGTACTGTTCACAAAGATAAACAGAGCCAGATCCAGATCCAGACTCACCTCTCCACATGAGGGTTCTTGACAGTGCCCAACGAGTAGATGGCGCACATGATGCGGTAACACGACATCTGGAGATCATCCACTGACCACCACGAACACACATACACACAAAAACACACATGAACACGAACATACACGGTTAACACAGTCCACAAGACATGCACATTTTTCACAATTCTGAGAGTAAGTAAACTGGAATGATGTGTCATCACATGAATGCCGTGATGACACCAGGGGCGGAAATCCCGGGGGGGACGGGGGGGACACGACCCCCCCATCCTGGGAAAAATATGATTTGTCCCCCCCAATATATCACTGAAACATAACTATGTAATTTAAATAATATTAATAATACGCAATGAAAGCAATTGTGCTGATTATAGACACTTAATAGCGCGTTTTTAAGTTTCAAAAGATTGCGACCCCCCCCACCCTTTGCCTCACAATGGTTTGATCCACTGCCAGTTCCTTAGTTGGCAAGGTAACAGAGGGGTCGTATCTACTGTCTGAAAGGCACTCAATGAACGTAACTGACGTGAGGTTAATCCAGTCAATCGCGCACACACACTAGCTGAATATGCAGAGCTAGCGCGCAAATATGAACTATTAAGCTAGCTAGTACCTATTCCATTTAGGTGGCCTCGTCAAAGATGGAATCTTTGCTATCGTCAATTTATTCCAAGATCAGCAAGCAGATGATGTAAATTTGTGCTTCAAAGTCCCTGTGATAAGGTTAGCGATAAACTGAAGTCCAAACTGAACAGAACTACACTCTCTTCTACCATTGTCTTAAATATATTTAATGGTCTCGTTACAAAAGCTAAATTGTCGCAAGGGAACTTTTATTTATTTATTTATTTTATTTCACCTTTATTTAACCCGGGTAGCAAAGATTATAGCAAACACCACTGAAACGGAATTTGTGCTCGCTAGCTTGGCAAATTCAGCTATTGTTGGAAGCCAGCCAATATGAAACAAACTATTAAAATTACAAAAGGTTGCAGCATATGTTGTGTAAATGGTGAACTCATACAGCTGTCAACTCTTGTCATTTTAATCCGTTTCACATTTGCTAGCTACCTTTTAGATCGAAGCCCAAATAGAATGATAAAAGATAAGATGATAGAAGCCCATCTCCTACTGTAAATAACCTACACACTGTGTGTGTGTAGCCAGCCAGCCAGCCAGGTAGAAAAATGGCAGAAAAATAAAAGACGGACATCAGAGTATTTTTCAGTACACCAAAACGCAAAGTAAGAACCCTAGTAGCCGAATATCTCAAAGACTAGTTGATAAAATGTTCATAAGAAAGAAATTAAATTCTAATGGAAATGTTTCACAATGATGTCATTAGGCAGAGCAGGCAACAGATGGCACACAGACAGCAGAGTTGGGGACAGATATGCAGGGACAGACTGGCAGAGACAGGGAGTCTCAGGTAAGTTTGTTGAGTCTTTGTTTGGCAACATTATGAAAGCTTCTCAATTTTTTTTACTTGTAAAATAGGAACATAATTGGAAAATGCCATGGATACCCCCACTCTCAACTTAAACTGGTGACTGAACTAAGATTTGTTAAAAGCAATGGTATTGCTGTTGTGATTAGTTGTGTAGTTTTGGGTACCGGTAGTTAGGAGTACGGCAAACACCTTATTTCTTTGGTTCCTCAATATACATTTACCATATTACAATGTAGGCTATGTGTTACAGCACTACTTTTGGTGTCCCCCTCAAGAATTGCTCTTGAGAAAATTTCATGTAATTGTCCCCTCCAAAGTTGATATCAGATTTTCGCCCCTGGATGACACATGACTCACAAATGACATCATCTCCAAACTGGTGCTGAGAGATGTGGTCGAACAGGGAGGTGAGGACTGGGAGCAGAGCAATGGTGGTGTAGTTGATGTTCTGGGACACGCCTTTCACCTGCTGTAGAGGGACCACACAGTAAAACATGGTGAACAAGATTGAAAGACAATACTTCTGGAATAGTTCAATTCCTACCTGTTCTCTTGTAGACACTTTGCTCTTACCTGGTTGCCTTTAGACACCTTTCCCAGTTTGAGGTTCTCCACCATCTTCTCTATATCATCAGCTGCACCCTCAAAGAATGACCTGAGCCCTGCCTTCACGATTTCAGGCCCAGACTTCATCACCGTCCTGAGGAATGCAGAGCAGGGAGGGAACAGAGGAAGGCTATGAGAAAACCTGAGATGACACATTTGATCCATTACCTTCGTATTTGGATTGTGAACACATTTCAGAGAAGTGAATATTACCTTGCGTCGAGAGATCGTGCCAGGATGTGAAGACAGTTGACAATAGCAGGGGCGTCATTTCCTATACAGGATAGACAAAGTCACCTAGATATAATGAAGGCTGGCAACATCAAGAGAAATTATTTTGGATTTACAGTACCAGGTAGAAAAACCTTCAATGCAAGTACACTAGTTCAAATGACATCAACTCAAATCAGCATAAGAAGGGGAGAAAGCCAAGCACCGGTAATCAGAGTCAGAGATGGACGAACAGCGGACAGTGAAGTAGAGATACAGTGGGGAGGGTCAAACACAAGTTAGACAGACGGAAACAGAGCAGGAATGACGGGACAGAACTAAATCATCAGGACAAAGACAATTTCTTACCAAAGAGAGAAACTCTGTGTCTCACCAGAGCAGCCATTTTACAGAAGATGCTACAGCGACACCCAATAGAAAGGAGAGAGGAAACGCAGAGGAAGGTAATGAATGATGAAAGGTAATGAATGATGAAAGGTAATGAACGATGAAAGGTAACGAATGATGAAAGGTAATGAACGATGAAAGGTAATGAATGATGAAAGGTAATGAACGATGAAAGGTAATGAATGATGAAAGGTAATGAACGATGAAAAGTAATGAACGATGAAAGGTAATGAATGATGAAAGGTAACGATTGATGAAAGGTAACGAACGATGAAAGGTAATGAACGATGAAAGGTAATGAACGATGAAAGGTAATGAACGATGAAAGGTAATGAACGATGAAAGGTAATGAATGATGAAAGGTAATGAATGATGAAAGGTAATGAATGATGAAAGGTAACGATTGATGAAAGGTAATGAACGATGAAAGGTAATGAATGATGAAAGGTAATGAACGATGAATGGTAATGAATGATGAAAGGTAACGATTGATGAAAGGTAATGAACGATGAAAGGTAATGAACGATGAAAGGTAACGAATGATGAAAGGTAATGAACGATGAAAGGTAATGAATGATGAAAGGTAATGAATGATGAAAGGTAATGAACGATGAAAGGTAATGAACGATGAAAGGTAATGAATGATGAAAGGTAACGATTGATGAAAGGTAACGATTGATGAAAGGTAACGAACGATGAAAGGTAACGAACGACGAAAGGTAATGAACGATGAAAGGTAATGAACATCGAAAGGTAATGAATGATGAAAGGTAATGAACGTTGAAAGGTAATGAATGATGAAAGGTAATGAACAATGAAAGGTAATGAATGATGAAAGGTAATGAATGATGAAAGGTAATGAATGATGAAAGGTAATGAACAATGAAAGGTAATGAATGATGAAAGGTAATGAACAATGAAAGGTAATGAATGATGAAAGGTAAGAGGAAAAAGGTGAAATTACAGCACAGGTTCCAAAAGAGAGACTTGACATGATGAGTAGAGATATATGAAAGTGGCGAAAGCCAACTAACTGAACTGAGGTGTAGAAATACACGTAATACAGTGTGTGACTGAGTTACCTGGCAATCATCTCCTTCTCCTTGTTAGAGGAATGTCCTCCACTACCCAGGACTTTGGCCGGTGTGGACAGGAAGTACAGACAGTGGTTTTTAAAGTACTGATTGATCAGGGGCAACAGGATCTGAGACAAACACAGTTCATCATCATCATCATCATCATCATATATTCTTATACACCTGCAGTAAACATTTAACAGCTGTATCAAATGCCATCTCCCCTCCTCTCTAGATAGGCCTGTTTCATAGTGATTCTGGTCTCACCTTTGCAAAGAATTTGATCTCCTTCTCATGAGGCGACTTCTCCACTCTGCCACTGCTCACCACAGCCTCTGAATGAAACCCACAAGACAACATTATGGGGTATTGTTATCGTGTTAAATGTCAACATTGACTCAACACTGATTCATTCAGTTGCTCAATAACAGTCAACATTGACCACTGATTCAATCAGTTGCTCAATTCCAAAGCACTATTTCATTGGTTATCATCATCCACCCTCCTCCCAGAGCCCACTCTACCAAGATGAGCTATGAACTCCTGGGCGATCTCCATCCACTTTAACAACTTCTGCAGGAAACCATAAGCAAAACGCTTCTCGATAGACGAGATGTCTGACTCCATGTCTTTCATCCCCCTGGAGAAAGAATTCAAAAGCATGATTTATCAATACATATTCAGTTGCTTCTTCAACTTGATACCTTCAATGACTTTTCCTTTTACCTGGTGACTGCAAATCCATTGAGTTGAAGGAATTTAAGAAGCTCATGAGCCTTTTCCCTGTCTCGTGCCTTTTCCTTTGCTGTCAGGGTGTCGTAGGGTACAAGCAAAGGGTGGGAGCCTCCTCCTACACACAGTCAAAACACACACAAAGTTCCCATTAACTTTTTTTGAAAGAAAAAGGTGACGGGCAATTCTGTAGGCAATATCCTCTTTGTTTTCTGAACAGAATGACCTCTGACCTTTGGACTGCAGCTCCATCTTCTTCTTGCGACCCCAGGTATTGTGATAGTTCTCTGCAAGCTGTTCTGCCATGGACTGGGGAAAGGAGAAATTATGAAAACATTGATCACATTACAGTCTGTAAAGTAATTGAGAGGGATGGGTAGCCTAGTGGTTAGAACGTTGGACTAGTAACCGGAAGGTTGCAAGACTGAATCCCCGAGCTGACAAGGTAATAATCTGTCGTTCTGCCCCTGAACAAGGCAGTTAACCCACTGTTCCTAGGCCGTCATTGAAAATAAGAATTTGTTCTTAACCAACTTGCCTAGTTAAATAAAGGTAAAATACTTTAGTGCCATCATACCTGCAGCTCTCTTGACAGTGCCATGTGGGAGATTTCAATCGGTTGGGGACTGTAGCCTTGGCTGGGGTCGTACGTTGCCTGAAATACACACATTTATTCATACTGTTTTTATTATCTCTGTCCACAGAGATCCTATTAAATCTAAAATGTAATTTTATGGGTTATTCATCCTTTCCTATCGTCCTTTTCTCTGTACCTGTGCAGTCTGAGAGATTTTCCGAGCCGCCTTCTTTTGCTCAGTCTTGGCTTCCTCTCCTTCCCTCGTTTGATCCAGAGTCCACTCCCACGCAATTATAGCCTTCATGGACTCTTTGATGGGCCAACGGTAGATCTCTTTGTCCTACAAGGGAGGAGATCATTACAGACAGAGGGCATCAGAGAGCAGCAATGGTAAAAATCTGTGGTGGTTGACAGAAAAGACTATGCATTGTAAGAAAATGATCAACTGTGCCTCTTACCTTCTCTGAGAATGTTTTGTACGGTCGGAGCATGGGGTGAGTTTTAGAATCTTCATCCAACATCTCTCCATACGTCCAGTTATTCTGAATCTGCAGGTGAGCATACATACAACATTATTGTTTAAAACACCATACATTGTACAATTTGCTGTACAACTGATACACAAATGTTTATTGTTGCCTTTGGTAGTTTTTTTTACTGACCTTTTCAAAAGCCCACTTGTCATGTGTGTATTCAGCATATTTGTTGATGAAACCATCCAATCTCTCAGGGATGATAGTACTACAACACAAAACATAGACTTCAGTACACCATAGACATAACTTGCTACACAGTAGCTAAAAGCAGAGGATACTGTGAAATATTCATGAAAAAATCAACACTTTCCGTTGATACTGTATCTTATCTAAATTGTTTGTGTTTTCTCAAGGCCTTCCTCCTATCGGTTTACTCTCCCTTCATCTCTCCCTCATCTCACCCCCTCATCTCGCCCTCTCTTCTGTCCTTCATCATTTTCTCTCTCTTTCATCTCACTCTCTTCCATTCTAGGGTCTCACTTTGTGGTCTCCACTGGTTTGGGATCAAAGTTTCCCTCTGCATCCACCGAGGCTTTCTTCTCAGTCTTGGAGGAGTAGCTGGCATCTACATAATCTGGAGGGATGGCGCCAGCAATGGCACATATGCACGGCATGGCAATTTTGAACAGCTCAGCATCAAATTTCTGAAACCAGAACCAGATGACATAGTGAAATATTTCTAAAATGATCTATCAACGTTTTTTTTTTTATTGGAGCCAAACATTTCCTGGTGACTAAGATATCTCTGATCGATCAGTGTAATAGTGTAACCTTGTGGGCCAGGGACTCAAAGATGCCCCAGAAGAGTTTGCGGGTGAGATGCAGCTCCTCCTCTGATGACACTCCAAAGTTGCCCCAGCCGTTGGGCAGGCAATAGTACTTCCAACAACGCTCATAGTGATTGGTCAAAAGCTGCAGCCAACAAAATAAAATTATGAGATCAGTGAGATGATGCATACTAACATCTGGATGATACGTACATTATCTTGATACGGCTATCTTCATTCCTTTGTTTTGATTCTATAAAGGTTTGTTTGTCTAATGACCGTTTAAGTCATGTCCATACCTTAAGTGGCATTTTGGCATATTCATTGAGAATTGGTACATCAAACACCAGCCTTCTCAACAGGTGTTGTAACATGGATGGCCGTAGATTTCTAGGAAATAGACACAAATAAATAAGCGCACGTAAATATATTATCAAGCATGGTTAAACACCTCACTAAAAGTTCACTGTACAAACAGTTTAGGGAAGAGAACATGTCATGTCCAGGAGACATTCAATTATAGAGGACAATTCTACTGACACAATGCAGAAAGATAGACTTCAGATAACAGCTCATGGTAAGTCCAACTCACTTGCACAAAGCCATGAGACACTCCTCAATAACATCTCTCTGGGCCTTTGTGAAGGCTCGTCCGCGGGACAGACGGTAGATGGTGTGCAGCATGGAGTCGATCATGATGGCCCGGTGGTCGGTGCCGGCAAACAGGAAGGCACACTTGGTGATGAGGGGCAGCACGGCCAGAGAGAGGTAGCGGTTCAGAGCCAGGGCCATCTCTGTGGTGCAGAAAGCCACCTAGTGGGGAGAGATCCATTTAAACCAGGGATGGGCAACTTGGTTGGGCGTGGGGGCCACAAAACAAATTGCAGGTCTGCGTACCCACATCCATACCCACACAGGCAGTCAAAGCCAGCCCTAGCATTTTTGGGGCACTAAGTGAAATGTTGTTGCCCCCCACTCCCCCACTGGGAAAACATTTTGGAGGCCCCCCATTTTGAAAGCATTTGAGGTTTTAGAGTTAATTTCCTACAATTCTACACATTTTGCCAAGGGGAAGAGAGAAACGGTTTTTTATTTTACAGCTAATTTCCTACAATTCTGATTGAGAGTGACTAACAAAATCAACGGGGGCCCCCAGGTCAGCAATTCCATCATGATTACTACAAGTTTAGATAGCTGGCCGCTAGACTAACTGACCAAACTAAACATGTTTTGCTGACATGGCTAATTGAGTGATTGTCAGTGACTGACATAACAAGAGAAAAACTGCTGATGCACAACCACATTTCTAAATGTCATTCAATTCTAACTCTATTCTAACTATTCTAACTCTTAACAGTAATCCACTGGACTACAAAAGGGGGGCCGCGGGCCGCCAGCTGTCCATCCCTGATTTAAACTGTCCTATTCTCTGTGTTCAAAAGACCACACACTAACAACTCAATTAAAATGTTGAGATACATTTTTAATCAAACAATATGCTGATATGCCAACAAATTAGCCGTAGTTCTGTTTACAGTCAATATATGCTTAGTGTCTCACTCCTGCGTAAGAGCAAGTTATTGCCTTATGTCATGTACAGTATATGAGTAGTGAGATCGAGAGAGGCTGACTCACTGTGTCCAGAGAAGCAGCTGCCCTCATGTCAGGCAGGAAGCCCACCTCCAGCACATGGAGCAGGAAGTCCTGGTTGTCAATACCATACACTCTGTCAAGGAACAGCACCATGGGAGCCTTGTGGTCCGGCACAAAACTGGAAGACATCTTGGGTTCAATGATGCTGTTATCTAGACATCACAAAAGACAGAGGGAAGTTAAAGAGGAGAATAATGCTAGGACTCACATCATATTAACACTTTTGACTACAGATATAATATGGAACATATTACGATCAAACTTGACTGAAACCATGTTTTGTTCTGTTTCATCATCAAGACATTAATACTCCCTTTCCTTGAGCCAACACAACAGAGTTAACTGAACCCAAATGGTTTCCTCTGTGGCTCACCCTTTCCAAAGTCTGGGATTTGGACAGACAGGCTGATGACTCCCACTAGGTCCTCTATGGGCACCAGGGACCTCAGGATGGCCCTGATCCTCAGAGCCTCACCCTTCCCAGCCTGGATTAACTGGAGGATGAAGAACAAATAGCAATGTCTTAGACTGAAAACACAGCAGCTAGCTAGCGCAATTCCATAAGCCTTGGCTTCTCTCTTAAGGTTTTCCAACGCTCAGTACTCACATGCATCTCTGGAGCGCAGCGTCCCAGCAAGTCAATGAGAGCTGAGTAGAAGGACATGATGGCATTCCCAAGATGCACCTTGTTCTCCTCATGCTGCCCTTCTCCACCAGGGAACCTACCAGGAGAAAGGAAAAATTAATACATGTAGGCCCAAGACCTTTGAAAGGAGTACATGTTCTAATCTACTACACCAGTTAAGACTAGATAGTCAATCGGCAGAGTCCCTAAGCGGTTTGGCGCTTACATGCCGGGGAAGCGCCTGTCTTTCTTGACAGTGGGGCCGTCCCTGGCAGGATCCTCAGAGATCTTGATGGCCTCCTCTATAGCAGCCAGCAGGCCGTTCCCACCCTCTCCTCTCAGAGCCGGGCCAAAACACTCTGGCCGACGGATCAGAAGACGCACCACCACATTGGCATTCTCTTCTACGCTCTCTCCTATGGGGGACATGGAGCCAAACCACGTTCAGTGATGAAGGACAAACAGAAAGACAATACCAACAGCAGTGTATTCCATTACATGAAGCTAACAAACACAGACCGTTGACAAAGACAGCGAAGCGGAGGAAGTCCAAGTATTTCTCTCCGCCACAAGGGTTCCAGCCAATGTCAGGGTAACCCTTAGCCAGGAGCTGGGGACAGCTCTGAAGCCCACAGCCTGCAAGGTACTTCACCACCTGGGAGGAAAAACACAGGGCAAAAGAGACTGAAAGAGTGATGACCAATGTGCTGCTGGATCAGAGAATGTTCATGTGGGTGCTGGGGGTGTCCAACCTTCTCCAGGTCTTGTTCCTGTAGAGCCAGAGCCAGCTCATTGTTATCAATACAGGATGCTGCAGCTACGTCTAGAGGGGTGGAGCCACGCATTCCTGAAAGACATCCATGACACGTTTAGTTTCAACACACAGCAAAACTATTCTGCCTTTAGAGGAATTATGTCAACCTTTCTTTCCCATTTATACAAGAATATAAACTTGTATTGGAAGAAGATATCAATGTCCCTCACCAAGGCCGATGCCACTGTTCTGAAGCAGGTAGCTGAGGTGATCGAACATGGAGCGTTGGTTCTGACGACTGATACGACAGAAGTAGCACAGGAAACGACAGCAGTTGGTGACCATAAGAGGGAATCTGATCTCCTGCAGAAGAACACATGTAGGGTGAATGCACTGACTACAGTGTAAAAATATGTTACTCATTAGAATTTTCAGACAAGCATTGATCCTGCAGTTATGAAGCATATAACCACTTCACCTTGGAGTCGCCACCACCCAGCACGTTGACCATCACCTCCATGACAGTCTCGTGCATGCCCAGCGCTCGCATCAGGTTGGGGTGCTGATAAAACACTTTGTTGCTCATGATGTTCCTGATCGAGAAAGAAGGCTCATGCTGATTCTCAGTTCCTCCAATCCTCTCTCCGGTATACTAAAGCAATAAGGCCCGTGGGGGTCTGGTATATGGCCAATATACCCGGGCTAAGGGCTGTTCTTATGCATGACACAATGCGGAGTGCCTAGATACTTTCAAATAGCTCTTTGTTGACTGTTGCTGGGTGTTATCGTCCTCCATCAGCACCGGCCTGTACCCTACCTGCCCTAAGCTCTCTCCTGGCCCCTTACACTAAGTCTGAATTTGTCCTGCTAGGTGACCTAAACTGGGACATGCTTAAACCACCTACCCAAGTCCTAAAGCAATGGAACTTCCTAAATCTTTCTCAGATTATTACCAATCCCACAAGGTATGACTCCAAACACCCAGAAAAGGCTACTCTTCTTGATGTTATACTCACAAATAATCCTGATAGGTATCAGTCTGGTGTTTTCTGTAATGACCTTAGTGATCACTGTTTTACAGCCTGTGTTCGTAATGGCTGCTCAGTGAAACGACCTGTCCTGATTTGTCAAAGACGCTTGCTAAAAGACTTTAATGAGCAAGCCTTCCTTCATGACCTGGCCTCTGTAAATTGGTATAGAATCATCTCTGTCGATGATGTTTGGACCTTCTTTTTTGATATTTTCAGTGATATTCTTAACAAACATGCCCCCATAAGAAAATGAGAATTAAAAACAGGTTCAGCCCCTGGTTCGACCGTGATCTTGCAGAGTTACTCCACCTCAAGAATTCTATTTGTCGAAAGGCTCGGCACATGCATACTCAGGCTGACAGGCTCTCGTTCAGGCAAAGGAGAAATAAGTGCACTCAGGCTATCCGGAAGGCCAAAGTTAGTTACTTTAAGGAGCAGTTCTCTCTCTCTGGGTCTAAACCCCAAGAAGTTCTGGGAAATGGTTAATGACCTGGAGAATGAAGCCTCCTCCTCACAGCTGCCCATGCCCCTTAAAGTTGATGATGTGGTTGTTAGTGACAAGAAGCACATGGCTGAGTTTTTTAATCATCACTTCATTAAGTCTGGATTCCTATTTCACTCAGCCCTGCCTCCTTGCCTGTCCAACATTTCCTCATCTCCCACCCCTTCTAATGCGACTAGCCCCGATACCCCTACAAAGTTTCTCCCTGCAGGTGGTCACTGAATCTAAGGTGCTAATGGAGCTCCTTAAACTTGACCCTAAAAAAACATCTGGGTCAGATGTGTCATGACGTTGGCCTGTGGGTAAGGTTTATGACCCCCCCCCATAAATACCTTTCTCCCTTCCCCTCTCTTACTGACCCTACTGAAGGACTGCTGTCCTGTTAAATATAGAGAGTCTGGGAACATCAAACAAATGGGGAAAGGAACCATATTTTGTTAATAAAACCAGTTGGAAATATGCTTGATAACGTAATGAGTATGGAGGTCAGTTCATTGTTATCTGGGACATTATGATTGATGACAGGACGACATAAACTGTACCTGAGAAAGTATACACCCTCTAGTTATCAGAGTCACATGGAATTGTTATGCAATTGAAATGTTTGATATTGAAATTGTTTGTTAGGAGATTAAATGTAATTTTAGCTTCCAAATGAGAGAATTGGGTTTTCATAAGGAAAGTGCCCTGCTCGATCAGTGGCCCAACCCTGTGAAGAGACAGGGGTTATAAACGATGAAACACCTCCCTCCCCCCTCTCCACTATATAAGCCTTTGACGAAAAGATAACCGTTAGTTCCAGTACGGGAGGTCTGCAGCCTCTACGTTAGAAGGACACACATGTTAACTAAACCATATCAAGGACAGAACTAAGCCAACCTCGGCGTGAGCTATGGTATGAACTGGTATGAACTTTGAGCTTATTCACTACAGAAGTGATACTTCCTAGCCGTTGAGTTAGCCGCTGCTAACGTGGGCTAGGAAAGGACGGACGACGGATCCAGTCTAACAACCAGACGAAGATACCACCACGTATCCAATTTACCCCCATTGACATTCTTCCACTACAGGAAGATCTGTTGGCCAACCCGGCCAGCATCTACGACCAATCTACCGAAGCGCAGCTCAGAGTAAATATTTATTGCATTTTCCTTTTCCAAATGGGCGGTAATTTAGAATGCATAAGATAATGTATTTACGATAGCATAGCTGCTGTTTCTTTGTTCCTAAATCTTCCCGCTCTTTCATTCAAGCCCAACCCCCTTTCCTTTGTGTAACCAGGTTCCGTCCACCGGGACGTTTTCTGTTTGACATCATTGGTATTCTGTGTATTTGTAATTCTGTGTGATTAGTTAGGTATTTAGTAAATAAATAATTAAACCCAATTTTGTATTGCTGATTCAACTTGTTAGCCAGGGTTCGTGAAGATAACCAAGAATTTACAACTTTCATTATGAGACTGAAAAGAAGATAAGGGTTAATATTGACTGCTATCGATGTAAAATATTACTAAGTATTTTAAGAGTTTATTCGGAAGATAACAGCTCTATAAACTTTCTAGTTAATTACATTTACATGATTAGCTTAATCAGGTAATATTAATTACAGAGAAATCATTTTATAAGTTAGCATGTCATATCACTTAATCCGGCATAGCCAAAGACACAACATAATGGTGCCCCCGTGCGAGGAATCTAAAATAGGATGAAGCTTTCATTTTGATTCAGCCTATATAAAATTGAAAAGCAGATTACATAATATACCAAGTTGATTATATACATTATGGGAATAGTAGACCGGAATTATTGGTGCGTGTGTGCTCTGGAGAATCGCCTCCGTGTTGTGCTCTGAGGTAGTCAGTGGCGAGCATAAGCTATACAGTTCTGTATGAGGACTGATAAAGCTATCTGATAAATAGCGCATTTGGCCAAACGCAGGGCTATTTCTGCCTCGCGCGTTTCAGACGCGTGTTGGCTAGGTCATTATTAATTTCTCGAGCGAGGACAAAGAGCCAGCCGATTGAAATTTAGGAGAGATTAGCTTGACCAGCTATAAGTATCTCCTGTCTCTCTCGCATTTCGATGCGAGTAGACCACGGTGCATTTTGTTGTTTACCGCGAGTTCCGGTTAAAACATCGTCAAATATCGCCGAAAAGGGTTTGAACATAATACGTTATAAGTAAAACCTTTCCCTTGCCAAGGGAATCCTATGTGAGCATTTTTCAGGCATCAAGTAGCATTAGCTTGCTCGAGATGCTAAGCTAACAAAAGGGAAAACAGCCATTTTGTTTTGCGCCACATTGTAATTCATCCGACTCGCGGAACGAAAGTCCTGCCCTGGGTACTTCCGTTTGATTTCAATGTGTGCCAGTGTGAAGAGTCACCAGTACTTTACTTCAAATAATTAGTCAGGTGACACTCAAGTCGTTACTCATGATATCCAGACGGATATCAATGTCTTATTCAATTGAACTAATAAGTGAAATTGCCAGATTTACATTCTCAAGTGGATCTTTTAAAAAAAATATCCAAATTGATGAGTTTTCTAAATGAGACATTGTAATCTTTTTTCCACATTAACCTAGATGAATAAACCCCTCAGGTTAATTAAAGTTTAAATCCCAAATACCCTATACAGGTTTGATTTATCATTAAAATTGATCAATCAGTAAAATTTGGTTTTTGCAAAACCCATTCAGTAATCCAGTACTAACAGAAGTCCCGCCCCAGCGGGAATCCCATGTGGCTTCGGCCCAAGGAAGAAGTGTACCATAGTGGGGGTGTTCCCAACATTTGAACTACTGTTTACACTTATGATATCCAATCAATGGAGATTGTATGGATTATCATCTCATTCAATTTAATAAGTTAAATTGTTGAACATACCTTAATGTTCTTCCAATCAAATGAGACACTTTTAAAACTTCTCATATTAACCTGGATGAAGCAACCTCTAAGGTTAATTCAAGTCTAATACCCAGATAGCCTACCCAGGTAGGATTAATCATTGGTATTGATTAATTCATTCAATTTGCTTTTGCAAATTCATTCACATCCAACTTCCACATTACTGGTACAGTACTGATGGTTTGTCAACATCTATAAATAGATTAAACTTGTCTTTGCAGCTTCCAATGAATTCCAAACCCAAACATTGAATAAAATAGGAACATTTTTCCTCTAAATTTTTCTAATTTTGTGCAAGCTACCAAAGGAGGTGGTCACCACTCCTCCGCTAATTAGTGAACCTCAACCCATAAAAGGATCGATCTCTGACCTCAGCAGGGATACCAACCCTAATTATGACATTAGCGAAAACACAGCCGAAATTGCGAACGCTCTCCAAAATCAACCATCAAACACAGGCTTTGTGACGGTTCTCTCCACTTTAGCACTTATGTATCGCCATCAAAGGTTGGCATCGATCCAATACCACAGTGCACAGCTGAAGCACGTGCAAGACATGGCTAACATGGGGGCACAAGTGGAGAGAACTGAGCAACTATTGACAAAAGCAGGAAATGAAAACATTCTGCTAGCCGAGGAACTGCGTTTGAAATCGGAACAATTAAAAGTAATTGCAAATACTTATGACGATGAACGAGCACAAGCTCTTCAACAAAATCGTCTTCTACAGGAACAAAATCATATGCTACAGGAACAACTCGATTTAGCCAAAACTAAATACGATGATGTCCACGGCAAACTAGATAAATCTGAAGAGTTATCTACAAACAGGAGCGCTCAACTTGACAACATGCATGCTGTTTTGTTGAATGTTACTCAAAATAACACGGTGCTCCTCAAAATTCTGCAGACCAAAGACGATCAGTTGATGAACATAATGACTAAGTTGGATGACAAATCAGCAGAACTTATTGAAGTTGCTGACCAAATGAATGATGAGAGAACTCAGGTGATGAGGATGGAAATATTGATTTCTAAGCAAGCAGAGGAAATCTCATCACTGAATCTCTCGCTCCGTACTCGAGACCTCTATCTGCAAACCATGACAGATAAGTTTGAGACCGAAAGGAGCAGGTGTGACACTCACGTGTCCAAAATTGGTACTCTAAGCGCTCAAGTGGACTCTGCAATGCAGCAGAAGACCACCCTTAGGTACCATCTGGAGGAAGTCCAGAATGGTCACGCTCTACAGCATGACTACCCATCCAAGCAACCGGAGTCCGGTACTCAAAGGAGTGAAGATGATAGTTTTCAGACATTGCCTACATCATGTGTCCCTCAGTCTTCTCCTCTTGACCATTTGGCACTGAGTAATATGGAGCCTCTTGGCCAACAAAGCCAAAGCTTGGCTTCTCCTCTTGGCCTTTCGGCCCCAGTTTCTCCACAGGATGAAGCCAATCCTCTCCGCCCGCTTGGCGCGGAATACCTTGACAAACTCGTCAAGAATTTCCCCACCTTTGACCCCGTTCCAGGTCAGCCAAACGATACTGAGACGTTCCTAGCTGACAGAGAGGACGCGTTGGGTGGCTACCCGAACGCTACGGGTTCTGACAGGGTTTACCTGTTGAAGCGAACGTCGAATAGACACGTGACGAGGTTCATTCGCCTACAACAGCAACACGTGCTAAATGACTACGCTAAACTTGCCACAGCTTTGAAATTAGAATTCAGTGGTTCTGCGACTCGCAAACACGATAGCTCACTGGCTAACACGGTCAAACAAGCTCGGAACGAACACCCACAAGCTTTCTATCATAGGCTTCGTTCAGCTTACTTTGGCCTACTCACGGAAACAGGAATGGAAGAACTGTTACCATTCAAACAAATGTTTCTGTCGAACATGTATCCCACCTTCATTACCTACTTGGGCCCTGCAGCCCACGTTGGCTTGCCTATCTTACAACTCAGAGAGCTTGCAAGCACAGCTTTTGAGGCATCAAAAGCTCGCAACACTAAGAGCCCTGACCACTCGGTTTTGAAGTTTGACCAGGAGCACTCACTCCAGTTAGAGGGTGCATTATCAAGTATTGGAGCTTCGAGAGATGACGCACAACAACAGTTTCTACCACGAAACCATGGTTCCAATAACCTCCGCGGTCGAAATAACTGTAAAGTACGTAGCCATCAACATGACTACCGCTACAATCGACCCGTTCGCTACGTTCCTGCACCCAACCCACAAAAAGTGTCAGAGCACAAGGGTAACAAAGGGTTGAAGGACGATCAAAACGTAGACCAATGTTCTCCAGAAGTCCCACTACGGGAAGAACTTAAGCGAGAACAATTTGAGAAAAGGGTAAAAGATAAGTCACAAGGACTAGACGGGGAATTACCGGACACCAGGTCCGCAGGAATTAACACCCATAGCATGGACGTTAAAGTTCAAATTTCTCCCGCTCTCATTCAAGACCCTATCCAGGGCAGGCTTGATCAAGAAACAAGCCCCCGGGCTCTGTCTATAGACTCTGATACAAAAGTTGCGAAGATAAAGGTCAAACGCTTCGTTAAAGCCAAGCCCACTCAAAATCGGAAAAGTCAATCTGCTTCCATCTTGAACAGACATGGCACACCACGTGGTTGCGAACGACCACTCCACTTTGTGGGGAATATGTCCACTAACCACGAATCTAAACGGCCATATCTGGAAACAGTCCTGGAGGACTGCTTAGCTTGTCATGCGCTAATTGATTCGGGTGCGACAATATCACTCATCTCTCAAACATTGTTTGATGATCTCAAAAGGGCTTTGAAGCCAACTAAACGTTGGTTAAAAGTGGAACGATGCGACACTAAACTTCGAGGGGTCACTCAGACTACCTCGCCTCTCACATTGAGAGTTATGCTGAAACTACACTTCCAGGACGTATCGCTCGTTCACCCTGTGTATGTTACCAGCCTCGAAACTGTAACCCTGCTACTTGGAGCAGACTTGATGGATCGGTTACTCCCATTGATGGATTGGAAAACCAACCAGGTATGGTCACAGGCCACAGTGCCTTCTCCACTGACCACACTGTCTTCCCCTAACGCTAGCTGCAACGCAGTCCTTCACGAGGGGTATCTGTCAAAAGCACCCCTTGGGAAAAAGACGTTTCGAAACCTCTTGGTGCAGAATCCGATCCAAGGAGATATTACGATATCTCGACACATTCCATCAGCCAATCTGGTTGACCATTCTTTTCATGATTTCGAGCCAGCTGTCTCTGTGAATGAGCAACTTCCCTCCTCCTTGCAGTCGTGCAATACGGTAGTTGAGATGAACTTCTCTTGCCCTTCGGACACTTCCGCAAGCACTGCGGCCGTCTCAGCAAGTAAAACATTGATGCGCAGAGTACACTCTGCTTCCGATGATACACCTTCTGCTTTGTTGGGGACTGTCACCCCTTACAATGACACTAATGGCGTCAGTCCAGCAACTGACCCGATGACTCCCACTGGTGAAACACTTTGCGATATCACAGACCGATATCCTCGTCTCAGTTTGCAGGTACTGAAGAGGTTGCCACACGCGGTCGCGGTGGTGACTGACAGACCTCGACAGCCACTGAGGGTGTTGAAGCACAAACACCAGGAGATTTGGTTGAAAGGTTACAGCCATTCTCATAATAACGCGGCCACTGACAACTCGTACATAGGGTCCGACCTTTTCGTTTGCGCCTCGGACACCAACACCACCCGCTGGTGGGGGGGTCCCGAGACACAAAGGGGGGGAATAGTAGCCCAGACCCATGATGAGCCTCATCGAGGCCGGTGGGGGGGTCGAGACTACGGACAACACCGTACGAGGCCGCCAGAGCATAAATCAAATCTAGTTGTAAACTCCCCTATGAGAACAGTGAGGAGCAGACAGGCCCCTAAGATAGTTCTGAGGTGTACCACACTGGTCGTAAAGGAAGTCCAGTGGACTTGTCCACCTCCAAAACAAATGGCAACAATAATCATTCCTTGCCATGTGTAGGTTCAACTACAATACAACTAGTAATATGCTCCAATCATGTGTTCCAGTAGATAATATTTCAGAATAAATCGGTAGGACAACTGGACCCCTTGAATACCAGTGCCAATACCACAGTCAGTCCAGCAACACTCAGTAAGAGGATTAGTAACCTCACAAGTTAAATTGCTATTGATAATAGCATCATAGGAGTCACCCAGAGTGCAACGCGGGGAAGGGAATCTCCATTGCACTCTTCCAATGGTTAACACATGCCACTAATAAATAGAACCCTCCATTCAGGAGAAAAGTTATTAGAAGTCATGAACCATGATCACACCACGTACGACTGGTCTAATACTTAGAGTACTTCCGTCGTGAGGTTAGCTCCTCCGTGGATAACATAGCTATGAAATAGACTTCATACCTACCGCCACTACAATAGTGGAAGACACCGTGACTTGTAGAAAACTACTACAGACTCCCTTGACACCAATTCTGACTGACCTCCAGGCATTGAACTGAAAATTACCTGACTACGTCAGACTCATTCTGAACAAGTTGTAATCTGCCAGGATACTTGGTTTTCTTCCCTTGACATGCGCGATTGTGTAAGCATAAACGCACATGCACAACGGAACATCCAATTAGGATTTATGCTAGGGTCACTTAAGGTACAAGCAAAATACCAGCCTTAGTAAAGTTGAACATTTACTTCTAGACCTTTGACTATACAGCTGTCGTGTCTTTGGCTATGCCGGATTAAGTGATATGACATGCTAACTTATAAAATGATTTCTCTGTAATTAATATTACCTGATTAAGCTAATCATGTAAATGTCATTAACTAGAAAGTCGGGGCACCACAGAAGAACGTTTATAGAGCTGTTATCTTCCGAATAAACTCTTAAAATACTTAGTAATATTTTACATCGATAGCAGTCAATATTAACCCTTATCTTCTTTTCAGTCTCATAATGAAAGTTGTAAATTCTTGGTTATCTTCACGAACCCTGGCTAACAAGTTGAATCAGCAATACAAAATTGGGTTTAATTATTTATTTACTAAATACCTAACTAATCACACAGAATTACAAATACACAGAATACAAATGATGTCATACAGAAAACGTCCTGGTGTACGGAGCCTGTATCATGGCTGGTTACACAAAGGAAAGGGGGGTTGGGCTTGAATGAAAGAGCGGGAAGATTTAGGAACAAAGAAACAGCAGCTATGCTATCGTAAATACATTATCTTATGCATTCTAAATTACCGCCCATTTGGAAAAGGAAAATGCAATAAATATTTACTCTGAGCTGCGCTTCGGTAGATTGGTCGTAGATGCTGGCCGGGTTGGCCAACAGATCTTCCTGTAGTGGAAGAATGTCAATGGTGGTAAATTGGGTACGTGGTGGTATCTTCGTCTGGTTGTTAGACTGGATCCGTCGTCCGTCCTTTCCTAGCCCATGTTAGCAGCGGCTAACTCAACGGCTAGGAAGTATCACTTCTGTAGTGAATAAGCTCAAAGTTCATACCATTCAAAATCAAAGCTCACGCCGAGGTTGGCTTAGTTCTGTCCTTGATATGGTTTAGTTAACAGGTGTGTCCTTCTGACGTAGAGGCTGCAGACCTCCCGTACTGGAACATACTGGTTATCTTTTCGTCAAAGGCTTATATAGTGGAGAGGGGGGAGGGAGGTGTTTCATCGTTTATAACCCCATGTCTCTTCACAGGGTTGGGCCACTGATCGGGCAGGGCACTTTCCTTATGAAAACCCAATTCTCTCATTTGGAAGCTAAAATTACATTTAATCTCCTAACAAACAATTTCAATATCAAACATTTCAATTGCATAACAATTCCATGTGACTCTGATAACTAGAGGGTGTATACTTTCTCAGGTACAGTTTATGTCGTCCTGTCATCAATCATAATGTCTCAGATAACAATGAACTGACATACATACTCATTACGTTATCAAGCATATTTCCAACTGGTTTTATTATCAAAAGATGGTTCCTTTCCCCATTTGTTTGATGTTCCCAGACTCTCTATATTTAACAGGACAGCAGTCCTTCAGTAGGGTCAGTAAGAGAGGGGAAGGGAGAAAGGTATTTATGGGGGGGGTCATAAACCTTACCCACAGGCCAACGTCATGACACAGCACTCACCAGTTTTCTAACCAGAAGTCCATAGGTCACCCCTGTAGACTGCCCAAAACTAGTGCCTTACAGCTGTAGACTTATCATATAGTTGTCAACTTAGGATAGTACCCTAAGCGCCACCCCGCAAATTAGGAAAGCCCTAAATATGTCATTAGACAGTGCCATGATAGGGTCATTTTGCCAAGACCATGGACGTAGATAGAATACAGTCCAATTAGATGATTAAGGTGGCATAACTATATTTTGTTTTGTTTATGCTTTCATTCATTTTGTTTCATTTTCTTCAGCACATAGAAAGTGATAGAGCCATAAACAACTCCCCCATACAACCATCAGTTAGTGCCACAACACCGCTCATTTGGTGAGGAAATGTAATGATATATTTCATGAGTGTGTGTGCGTTGTTAACCTCTGCCTAAGTTACTGCCCAGATATTCCAGTCTGGACGACCAGACGACGGGTCCGGAACGGCGATCCCAATCCGGACATCCGCTGCCGAGTCATGGAACGGACAAATTAAAAATGGCGGTGTTCGCTTCAGTAATCTTACTAGTATAAAGACCTCCTCCATTCCTGCCATTATTGAAAGAGATTGTGATACTTCACATCTCAAAATTGGGTTACTTAATGTTAGATCCCTCACTTCCAAGGCAGTTATAGTCAATGAACTAATCACTGATCATAATCTTGATGTGATTGGCCTGACTGAAACATGGCTTAAGCCTGATGAATTTACTGTGTTAAATGAGGCCTCACCCCCTGGTTACACTAGTGACCAAACCCCCCGTGCATCCGGCAAAGGCGGAGGTGTTGCTAACATTTACGATAGCAAATTTCAATTTACAAAAAAAAAACAATGACGTTTTCGTCTTTTGAGCTTCTAGTCATGAAATCTATGCAGCCTACTCAATCACTTTTTATAGCTACTGTTTACAGGCCTCCTGGGCCATATGCAGTGTTCCTTACTGAGTTCCCTGAATTCCTATCGGATCTTGTAGTCATAGCAGATAATATTCTAATTTTTGGTGACTTTAACATTCACATGGAAAAGTCCACAGACCCACTCCAAAAGGCTTTCGGAGCCATCATCGACTCAGTGGGTTTTGTCCAACATGTCTCTGGACCTACTCACTGCCACAGTCATACTCTGGACCTAGTTTTGTCCCATGGAATAAATGTTGTGGATCTTAATGTTTTTCCTCATAATCCTGGATTATCGGACCACCATTTTATTGCGTTTACAATTGCAACAAATAATCTGCTCAGACCCCAACCAAGGAAGATTAAAAGTCGTGCTATAAATTCTCAGACAACCCAAAGATTCCTTGATGCCCTTCCAGACTCCCTCTGCCTACCCAAGGACGTCAGAGGACAAGAATCAGTTAACCACCTAACCGAGGAACTCAATTCAACCTTGCGCAATACCCTAGATGCAGTTGCACCCCTAAAAATTAAAAACATCTGTCATAAGAAACTAGCTCCCTGGTATACAGAAAATACACGAGCTCTGAAGCAAGCTTCCAGAAAATTGGAACGGAAATGGCGCCACACTAAACTGGAAGTCTTCCGACTAGCTTGGAAAGACAGTACCGTGCAGTATCGAAGAGCCCTCACTGCTGCACGATCATCCTATTTTTCCAACTTAATTGAGGAAAATAAGAACAATCCGAAATTTCTTTTTGACACTGTCGCAAAGCTAACTAAAAAGCAGCATTCGCAAATGGAGGATGGCTTTCACTTCAGCAGTAATAAATTTATTAACTTTTTTGAGGAAAAGATCATGATCATTAGAAAGCAAATTACGGACTCCTCTTTAAATCTGGGTATTCCTCCAGGGCTTCATTGTCCAGAGTCTGCACAACTCTGCCAGGACCTTGGGTCAAGGGAGATACTAAAGTGTTTTAGTACTATATCTCTTGACACAATGATGAAAATAATCATGGCCTCCAAACCCTCAAGCTGCATACTGGACCCTATTCCAACTAAACTACTGAAAGAGCTGCTTCCTGTGCTTGGCCCTCCTATGTTGAACATAATAAACGGCTCTCTATCCACCGGATGTGTACCAAGCTCACTAAAAGTGGCAGTAATAAAGCCTCTCTTGAAAAAGCCGAATCTTGACCCAGAAATTATAAAAAACTATCGGCCTATATCGAATCTTCCATTCCTCTCAAAAATTTTTGAAAAAGTTGTTGCGCAGCAACTCACTGCCTTCCTGAAGACAAACAATGTATACGAAACGCTTCAGTCTGGTTTTAGACCCCATCATAGCACTGAGACTGCACTTGTGAAGGTGGTAAATGACCTTTTAATGACGTCAGACCGAGGCTCTGCATCTGTCCTCATGCTCCTAGATCTTAGTGCCGCTTTTGATACCATCGATCACCACATTCTTTTGGAGAGATTGGAAACCCAAATTGGTCTACATGGACAAGTTCTGGCCTGGTTTAGATCTTATCTGTCGGAAAGATATCAGTTTGTCTCTGTGAATGGTTCGTCCTCTGACAAATCAATTGTAAATTTCGGTGTTCCTCAAGGTTCCGTTCTAGGACCACTATTGTTTTCACTATATATTTTACCTCTTGGGGATGTCATTCGAAAACATAATGTTAAATTTCACTGCTATGCGGACGACACACAGCTGTACATTTCAATGAAACATGGTGAAGCCCCAAAATTGCCCTCGCTAGAAGCCTGTGTTTCAGACATAAGGAAGTGGATGGCTGCAAATTTTCTACTTTTAAACTCGGACAAAACAGAGATGCTTGTCCTAGGTCCCAAGAAACAAAGAGATCTTCTGTTGAATCTGACAATTAATCTGGATGGTTGTACAGTCGTCTCAAATAAAACTGTGAAGGACCTCGGCGTTACTCTGGACCCTGATCTCTCTTTTGAAGAACATATCAAGACTGCTTCAAGGACAGCTTTTTTCCATCTACGTAACATTGCAAAAATCAGAAACTTTCTGTCCAAAAATGACGCAGAAAAATTAATCCATGCTTTTGTTACTTCTAGGCTCGACTATTGCAATGCTCTACTTTCCGGCTACCCGGATAAAGCACTAAACAAACTTCAGTTAGTGCTAAATACGGCTGCTAGAATCCTGACTAGAACCAAAAAATTTGATCATATTACTCCAGTGCTAGCTTCCCTACACTGGCTTCCTGTTAAGGCAAGGGCTGATTTCAAGGTTTTACTGCTAACCTACAAAGCATTACATGGGCTTGCTCCTACCTATCTTTCCGATTTGGTCCTGCCGTACATACCTACACGTACGCTACGGTCACAAGACGCAGGCCTCCTAATTGTCCCTAGAATTTCTAAGCAAACGGCTGGAGGTAGGGCTTTCTCCTATAGAGCTCCATTTTTATGGAATGGTCTGCCTACCCATGTGAGAGACGCAGACTCAGTCTCAACCTTTAAGTCTTTACTGAAGACTTATCTCTTCAGTAGGTCCTATGATTAAGTATAGTCTGGCCCAGGAGTGTGAAGGTGAACGGAAAGGCTGGAGCAACGAACCGCCCTTGCTGTCTCTGCCTTGTCGGTTCCCCTCTTCCCACTGGGATTCTCTGCCTCTAACCCTTTTACAGGGGCTGAGTCACTGACTTACTGGTGTTCTTCCATGCCGTCCATGGGAGGGGTGCGTCACTTGAGTAGGTTGAGCCACTGACGTGGTCTTCCTGTCTGGGTTGGCGCCCCCCCCTTGGGTTGTGCCGTGGCGGACATCTTTGTGGGCTATACTCGGCCTTGTCTTCGGACGGTAAGTTGGTGGTTGTAGATATCCCTCCAGTGGTGTGGGGGCTGTGCTTTGGCAAAGTGGGTGGGGTTATATCCTGCCTGTTTGGCCCTGTCCGGGGGTATCATCGGATGGGGCCACAGTGTCTTCTGATCCCTCCTGTCTCAGCCTCCAGTATTTATGCTGCAGTAGTTTATGTGTCGGGGGGCTAGGGTCAGTCTGTTACATCTGGAGTATTCTCTTGTCTTATCCGGTGTCCTGTGTGAATGTAAATATGCTCTCTCTAATTCTCTCTTTCTTTCTTTCTTTCTTTCTCTCGGAGGACCTGAGCCCTAGGACTACCTGGCATGATGACTCCTTGCTGTCCCCAGTCCACCTGGCCATGCTGCTGCTCCAGTTTCAACTGTTCTGCCTGCGGCTACGGAACCCTGACCTGTTCACCGGACGTGCTTGTTGCACCCTCGACAATTACTATGATTATTATTATTTGACCATGCTGGTCATTTACGAACATTTTAACATCTTGACCATGTTCTGTTATAATATCCACCCGGCACAGCCAGAAGAGGACTGGCCACCCCTCATAGCCTGGTTCCTCTCTAGGTTTCTTCCTAGGTTTTTGGCCTTTCTCAGGAGTTTTTCCTAGGGAGTTTTTCCCAGCCACCGTGCTTCTTTCACATGCATTGCTTGCTGTTTGGGGTTTTAGGCTGGGTTTCTGTACAGCACTTTGAGATTTCAGCTGATGTACGAAGGGCTATATAAATAAATTTGATTTGATTTGATTTGATCTTCATTTGCAGAGACCCTACCTGGGTCGACCACCAGAGGGGGGACTGCAATAGCAACCACCAACTGGACATCTGCTGCCCAGCCTTGGAGCGGACTTCTTCATTTGCAGACACCCTACCCGGGTCGACCGCCAGATGGGGACCACAACGATGATCCACAACCAGGACAACCCACGTTCATTTCTATGTTGGTTTACAACATACAGGTTAATCGCAAGATTGAACCCAACATGGGGGGACTGTCATGACGTTGGCCTGTGGGTAAGGTTTATGACCCCCCCATAAATACCTTTCTCCCTTCCCCTCTCTTACTGACCCTACTGAAGGACTGCTGTCCTGTTAAATATAGAGAGTCTGGGAACATCAAACAAATGGGGAAAGGAACCATCTTTTGATAATAAAACCAGTTGGAAATATGCTTGATAACGTAATGAGTATGGAGGTCAGTTCATTGTTATCTGGGACATTATGATTGATTACAGGATGACATAAACTGTACCTGAGAAAGTATACACCCTCTAGTTATCAGAGTCACATGGAATTGTTATGCAATTGAAATGTTTGATATTGAAATTGTTTGTTAGGAGATTAAATGTAATTTTAGCTTCCAAATGAGAGAATTGGGTTTTCATAAGGAAAGTGCCCTGCTCGATCAGTGGCCCAACCCTGTGAAGAGACAGGGGTTATAAACGATGAAACACCTCCCTCCCCCCTCTCCACTATATAAGCCTTTGACGAAAAGATAACCGTTAGTTCCAGTACGGGAGGTCTGCAGCCTCTACGTTAGAAGGACACACATGTTAACTAAACCATATCAAAGAGTGCAGTGTATAAAGTCAGAACATTCGCTGTCTCAGGCACTGCCTGTCACCAAGGGTGCACCCCAAGGCTCGATCCTAGGCCCCACCCTCTTCCGAATTTACATCAACAACATAGCTCAGGCAGTAGGAAGCTTTCTCATCCATTTATATGCAGATGCTACAGTCTCAGCTGGCCCCTCCCCGGATTTTGTGTTAAACGCTCTACAACAAAGCTTTCTTAGTGTCCAACAATCTTTCTCTGCCCTTAACCTTGTTCTGAAAACCTCCAAAACAAAGGTCATGTGGTTTGGTAAGAAGAATGCCCCTCTCCCCACAGGTGTGATTACTACCTCTCAGCACATATCAAAGCTGCAGGCTAAAGTTAAATTTAGACTTTGTTTCCTTTATCGTAATCGCTCCACTTTCACCCCAGCTGCCAAACTAACCCTGATTCAGATGACCATCCTACCCATGCTAGATTACGGAAATGTAATTTATAGCTCGGCAGGTAAGGGTGCTCTTGAGCTAGATGTTCTTTACCATTCGGCCATCAGATTTGCCACCAATGCTCCTTATAGGACACATCACTGCAGTCTATACTCTTCTATAAACTGGTCATCTCTGTATACCCGTCTCAAGACCCACTGGTTGATGCTAATTTATAAACCCTCTTAGGCCTCACTCCCCCCTATCTGAAACATCTACTGCAGCCCTCATCCTCCACATACAACACCCGTTCTGCCAGTCACATTCTGTTAAAGATCCCCAAAGCACACACATCCCTGGGTCACTTGTCATTTCAGTTTGCTGCAGCTAGAGACTGGAACGAGCTGCAACAAACACTCAAACTGGACAGTTTTATCTCAATCTCTTCATTCAAAGACTCAATCATGGATACTCTTACTGACAGTTGTGGCTGCTTTGCGTGATGTATTGTTGTCTCTACCTTCTTGCCCTTTGTGCTGTTGTCTGTGCCCAATAACGTTTGTACCCTGTTTTGTGCTGCTACCATGTTGTGCTGCTGCCATGTTGTATTTCTACCATGTTGTTGTCATGTTGTGTTGCTGCCATGCTGTTGTCATCATGTGTTGCTGCCATGCTATGTTGTTGTCTTAGGTCTTTCTTTATGTAGTGTTGTCTCTCTTGTGGTGATGTGTGTTTTGTCTTATATTTTTATTTAATAAATTTGTATTTTTAATCCCAGCCCCCGTCCTCCAAGGAAAACTTTTGCCTTTTGGTAGGCCATCATTGTAAATAATAATTTGTTCTTAACTGACTTGCCTAGTTAAATAAAGGTTCAATAAATAAAATAAAGATACAGCCCTTAGCCGTGGTATATTGGCCATACACCACAAACCCCAGAGGTGCCTTATTGCTATTATAAACTGGTTACCAACGTAATTAGAACAGTTAAAAAAAGCATTCAGAGCTTGAACCACCCAGTTTATAATGTCTTCTCTGTACCTTTCTAACTGTTTTCTGTACTGACCCGATGCTCTGGATCATGAGCCTCTCCTCCTCGGGGCCCATCTGGACGATGAGCAGCGTGCGGATCTGTCCCAGGCACTCCAGCAGGTCCATGGTATCCTTTATGGAGATGGCGTTGATGGTGTAGGCTTTGGGCAGGGCCCGGATCAGCTCCCCCAGCCCGTCATACTGACGGTGCAGCAGGCTGAACATCAGACGCACCAGCTCAGGGTTCTGGATGAATGACTCCTGGGCCCAGTGGACCATGGTGTGGGAGATCAGCTCCTGGAGGGTGCCTGGTGGGTTGGTTATGGAGGAGGGACATCAGTTAATTGATCGATTGTCTGTTTTTTGTTGTGTTAGTGATAAAATCATTGTAACCTGAAAATAATTGATTGCTGAAACCGAATAAAACTATCCCATGGCGACTAGACTGAGATTGATGGTACATTTTTGTCTTGATTTGACCGTTTTTCACTGGGACAGCTGATAGTGAGTGAGACTCACTGGGTTTGGTCTCCTCCTCAGGTTCCTCCTCCTCTACCTTCTTCTTACGGAGGTGCCTCCACTTGTCCAGCATTCGGAGGAGTCGTCCTTTGAGAGACATATCCAACTCCTCCTCTACCTCTTCCTCTTCGATATGTACACCTGACATGACATCAGGGGTGATAGATCATTGACATTAGCTGAAAACTTTTCATCTCAGCTATTGGCCCTCTGATATACAAGTGAAATTCTAAGTTACGTATGGAGAGCTAGGTATGAGCTTGACTGACTGCAGTGAAACAGCAGGTTCTTGTGAAAAGCCTGCAGACCATCGCGGACCTCGTCAGGCACAGGACAATCCTCATCCTCCGCAATGTTCTTCAAGTTCATCAGCATGTTGACCTGCATATCAAACAGAGAAACAGTAAGTTGTTGTTACCTTTCATGTACTGTTACAAGTGTGATAGTGTACTTTATCCTCCAGGAGACAGTGGCTGAGGCAGAGGGTACCTGCTCCTGTGGTGGGGAGCGGAACTCGCGGGTCTTGCGAGCGGTCTCAGCAGCGCTCATGGTGTACGCCAGCATGAGCTCGTTGTAGCGGGCTCTCTGGTTGGCCTGCACCTGGCTCACAAACTCGTCTGAGAAGGCTATGATGGCCTCCACCCTGTGGCGCAACTCACAGTCACAGAAATACTGCAGCAGAGTGCACATCTGACCGACAGAGAGAGAATGACCTGAGACTTAGCGGCATAGATTAGGGTAATTCATAAAACTAAGGAGGATAGTGAAATTGAAAAACACACACACCAACCTGTAGCTTGACAGACTCTGGCAGCTTCATGTGCAGTAACCCCTCTTCCAGACCTACTTGTTCTCCTGCCTCTCCAGGCTTCACCTCCTTCTCCGTCTCCTCAGCACCTTTCTCTCCATCCACTTTCTCTCTGTCGTCCTCCCCCTCGTCTTCCTCTTTTTCTATAGGCTCCAACTCCTCCAGCTCTGCCTCCATTTCCTCATCTTCCTCACCCATCCCCTCATCCTCCATTTCTGTTTCATGTCCCCTCTCTACTGCTCCCTTCTCTTCTTCCTTCACCTCCAATCCCCGTTCTTTGAGGGCCAATGTTTGGTCCCCCTCTCCCTGGGCAGCATCCTCTGCCTCTCCACTGAACACTGTGGGCTCAATCATCTTCAGGATGTGCTTGACATCTTCATTCTCAAACACACCCATGATGAGCAGGGTGCTGATAAGCTTGAGGATGGGGACAAAGTGGAACTCAACACTGCCTCCTACAGGATCCCTCATGGCTTGACCACCATCCTGGACAGCCTCTGTCAGCATGGTCAGGGCCTTCGCCTTCAGCACCTACAGGAGAGAGAGAGACACACTTTCATGACCATCAGTCAGTTCAAACAGAAAAATGTTCCCCTCTCCCTCCATCAGCCTGGCCCAGTGTTTTTCTTTTAAAAAATACCGGTTGAAAGATTCCCGGATTCAGGAGGGAAATAAGGAGGAAATCTGGAATCCTCCAACCAGGATTTCTGGAAAACCAGGGAATTTATTGAAAGTTGCAAAGATTGCAAACCTATGAGGCTCCTTACATGTAGGGGGATGAAGGGGCTGAGGGTGTAGATATCCAGGTCTGTCCCTACAAACCCAGTGGGGGAGAAGTGGAGTTTGGGGCGCAGACAGGTAGTGAGGCCCACCCCTGGTAAAGCATGGGATTTGTCAGTGTCTGAGTTGAGGTTGATGCTGCGCGTCTCTTCAGTCATGGGCACAATGAACTCCTTATTGGTCATGAGGCGGTTCCTCTTGGCCGACTCCAGGTGCATGCTGATGAGCAGATCGTAGTAGCCGCTCCTCATTGGTCCAGGCAGGTAGGTGTTCTCTATGGCGTAGAATAGCTGAGACTCGTCAACATGGCTGCACAGGGCGTGAGCCACGCGGTTGTTCCCCAGGGCACAGACCGAGCCGTACAGTTTCAGAGTGTGGTAGTGGAACTTCAGCAGGTCCAAACGCTCCGACAACTCCAGGACGTCAATACATCTAGACGGGACAGAGGCAGAGGACAGTATGGCCCAAGGCTGTACAGATTTGGACAAATCTATTGCATCAAAGCCAAAATGGCTCCTGTTTATACGTCTTTCCCAATACTATAGCTAAGACTGAAATCCATTTCACAATCAAACACAATAATCTTCTGCTTAGATGTCAGCAATGGTGGCTGTGTTCTCACCTGTTCTCCTCAGGGATGTGCAGGGCCATCATGGTGAGAGGCTCTCTACACTCCACCATCCAACCGTGCCTGTCGTTCACACGGCCCGTCTCTGGGGACAGGAAGTGGTTTGGCATGCGGCTCCAAATGACTGGGGTCAGCATCTGGACATCCAGCCTGGGAGGACACTGAGGGACCGGGTTCTTACGCTCACTGCGGAACATGGCTGCTGAAATAGGCATTATGTTCTGAGGAGAGAACAAACACTTACATTGCAGAGTAGAAGGGTCGTCGTTGAAGTGAAATAATAGCTTGAGTAGCCTTGAGGGTAAAAAGACAGAATGAAATAGAAAACATCCATAACACTGTAAAACACAGACAGTGGAGGGGTAACACTGTAAAACGCAGATAGTGGAGGGGTAAAACTGTAAAACGCAGACAGTGGAGGGGTAACACTGTAAAACGCAGATAGTGGAGGGGTAACACTGTAAAACACAGACAGTGGAGGGGTAACACTGTAAAAGGCAGATAGTGGAGGGGTGACACTAGTAAAACGCAGACAGTGGAGGGGTAACATTGTAAAACGCAGACAGTGGAGGGGTAAAACTGTAAAACGCAGACAGTGGAGGGGTAACACTGTAAAACGCAGACAGTGGAGGGGTAACACTGTAAAACGCAAACAGTGGAGGGGTAACACTGTAAAACGCAGACAGTGGAGGGGTAACACTGTAAAATGCAGACAGTGGAGGGGTAACACTGTAAAATGCAGACAGTCGAGGGGTAACAGTGTAAAACGCAAACAGTGGAGGGGTAACACTGTAAAACGCAGACAGTAGAGGGGTAACAATGTAAAACGCAAACAGTGGAGGGGTAACACTGTAAAACGCAGACAGTGGAGGGGTAACACTGTAAAATGCAGACAGTCGAGGGGTAACACTGTAAAACGCAGACAGTGGAGGGGTGACACTAGTAAAACGCAGACAGTAGAGGGGTGACACTAGTAAAACGCAGACAGTGGAGGGGTAACACTGTAAAACGCAGACAGTGGAGGTGTAACACTGTAAAACGCAGACAGTAGAGGGGTAACACTGTAAAACGCAGACAGTGGAGGGGTAACACTGTAAAACGCAGCCAGTGGAGGGGTAACACTGTAAAACGCAGCCAGTGGAGGGGTAACACTGTAAAACGCAGACAGTGGAGGGGTAACACTGTAAAACGCAGACAGTAGAGGGGTAACACTGTAAAACGCAGACAGTTGAGGGGTAACACTGTAAAACGCAGACAGTGGAGGGGTAACTGTAAAATGCAGACAGTGGAGGGGTAACTGTAAAATGCAGACAGTAGAGGGGTAACACTGTAAAACGCAGACAGTAGAGGGGTAACACTGTAAAACCCAGACAGTAGAGGGGTAACTGTAAAATGCAGACAGTGGAGGGGTAACACTGTAAAACGCAGACAGTAGAGGGGTAACACTGTAAAACGCAGACAGTGGAGGTGTAACTGTAAAACGCAGACAGTGGAGGGGTGACACTAGTAAAATGCAGACAGTGACGGGGTGACACTAGTAAAATGCAGACAGTGGAGGGGTAACACAATAAAACGCAGACAGTGGAGGGGTAACACTGTAAAATGCAGACAGTGTAGGGGTAACACCATAAAACGCAGACAGTGGAGGGGTGACACTAGTAAAATGCAGACAGTGGAGGGGTAACACTGTAAAATGCAGACAGTGTAGGGGTAACACTGTAAAACGCAAACAGTGGAGGGGTAACACTGTAAAACGCAAACAGTGGAGGGGTAACACTGTAAAACGCAAACAGTGGAGGGGTAACACTGTAAAACGCAGACAGTGGAGGGGCAACACCATAAAACGCAGACAGTGGAGAGGTGACACTAGTAAAATGCAGACAGTGGAGGGGTAACACCATAAAACGCAGACAGTGGAGGGGTAACACCATAAAACGCAGACAGTGGAGGGGTGACACTAGTAAAATGCAGACAGTGGAGGGGTAACACTAGTAAAATGCAGACAGTGGAGGGGTAACACTGTAAAGCGCAGACAGTGGAGAGGTAACACTGTAAAGCGCAGACAGTGGAGGGGTAACACTGTAAAACGCAGACAGTGGAGGGGTAACACTTTAAAACGCAGACAGTGGAGGGGTAACACTAGTAAAATGCAGACAGTGGAGGGGTAACACTGTAAAACGCAGACAGTGGAGGGGTGACACTAGTAAAATGCAGACAGTGGAGGGGTAACACTAGTAAAACGCAGACAGTGGAGGGGTAACACCATAAAACGCAGACAGTCAAGGGGTAACACTGTAAAACGCAGACAGTGGAGGGGTGACACTAGTAAAATGCAGACAGTGGAGGGGTAACACTAGTAAAATGCAGACAGTGGAGGGGTAAAACCATAAAACGCAGACCGTGGAGGGGTAACACTGTAAAGCGCAGACAGTGGAGGGGTAACACTGTAAAACGCAGACAGTGGAGGGATAACACTGTAAAATGCAGACAGTGGAGGGGTAACACTGTAAAACGCAGACAGTGGAGGGGTAACTCTGAAAACGCAGACAGTGGAGGGGTAACATTGAAAAGCAGACAGTGGAGGGTAACACTGTAAAGCGCAGACAGTGGAGGGGTAACACTGTAAAATGCAGACAGTGGAGGGGTAACACTGTAAAATGCAGACAGTGGAGGGGTAACACTGAAAAGCAGACAGTGGAGGGGTAACACTGTAAAGCGCAGACAGTGGAGGGGTAACACTGTAAAACGCAGACAGTCAGGGGGTAACACTGTAAAACGCAGACAGTGGAGGGGTAACAATGTAAAATGCAGACAGTGGAGGGGTAACACTGAAAAGCAGACAGTGGAGGGGTAACACTGTAAAATGCAAACAGTGGAGGGGTAACACTGTAAAACGCAGACAGTGGGCGGTAACAATGTAAAATGCAGACAGTGGAGGGGTAACACTGAAAAGCAGACAGTGGAGGGGTAACACTGTAAAACGCAGACAGTAGAGGGGTAACACTGTAAAACGCAGACAGTGGAGGGGTAACACTGTAAAACGCAGACAGTGGAGGGGTAACACTGTAAAACGCAGACAGTGGAGGGGTAACACTGTAAAACGCAGACAGTGGAGGCGTGATTCTCGATGAGTCTGACCTTGAGCTTCCCCAGGTCCACTTGCAGCATGTTCTGACTGGAGGGCAGGACAAAGACAGCTGGGAACAGTTTAGTGTTGGGCTCCACCTGGAACAAACAACCACAGTGTTACACAGGAAACCACAATGGAAATTAGATTTCGAGCTTTAATGTGTTATCCTTGATGATTTTTGAATTGTATGTGGAGGCGTCTCTTATCTATGTTCTTAAAATTGTCTAATAAATTCAATCAATCAATCAAGCCCAGAGCAGTTTGTACCTTGCTTATTATTAGTCCAGTAACCCATGACATGCTTCTGAGTAATGAAATACAAATCAAATCAAAGCTTATTTGTCACGTGCGCCGAATACAACAGTGAAATGCTTACTTACAGGCTGTAACCAACAGTGCAAAAAAGGTATTAGGTGAACAGTAGGTAAGTAAAGAAATAAAAACAACAGTAAAAAAAACAGTGAAAATAACAGTAGCGAGGCTATAACAGTAGCGAGGCTATATACAGGCACCGGTTAGTCAGGCTGATTGAGGTAGTATGTACATGTAGATATGGTTAAAGTGACTATGCATATATGATAAACAGAGAGTAGCAGTAGCATAAAAGAGGGGTTGGCGGGTGGTGGGTGGCGGGACACAAAGCAGAATACATGTTTACACTGAACACTGCATCTCACCTGGTAGAAGGTGTTGATCTCTTTCCCATTGGCTGTGAAAGTCATGAGTCCTGTGTCCAGGTCAATAAGGCAGCCAATCACAAAGTCCTCCTGACTGACACGGGTCTGCTGGGAGCTGCTGAACTCCCCTCCCCACACCATGTAGCAGTTACTGCGCTTCATACTGAGGGAGGCAGGAGAGACAACATAGGAAGATATTAAGGTATTATGTCTTTGTGAATACTGTGCATGTGTGTGTGTGTGTGTGTGTGTGTGTGCACAGGGACGCGTTACTCACCTGTCATGTATGTTGCCTTTGTCATCTCCCACGGTGACTGTGACATTTCTTACTTTGCTGAGGTCAAAGTGCAGGTCGTACTGATGGTAGTCAGGGGTGATCCAGCCTACCCACACCCCACTGGGCTCTTGTCCCGCAATAACTCGCACTGAATAATAGTACTGAACACAGAGAATGTGAGCAGAAAACATGATTAACAAGGAGTTGAACTACCTAAAACTAAAAATGAAAAAAAAAACATATTTCCAGACAAAAATGTCCCAGTGAAGACATTTTTTACATTTTAGTCATTTAGCAGACGCTCTTATCCAGAGCGACTTACAGTAGTGAACACATACATTTCTTTTCTCTGTGCTGGCCCCCCGTGGGAATCGAACCCACAACCCTGGCGTTGCAAACACCATGCTCTACCAACTGAGCTACAGAAGAGAAGTAAGGTTCAGGCACGAGAATCTGAAGAGATGTAAAAGGTCATACTGTGGTGGTGTTGAGGATGATGTCATCGTCATCTCTGTCGTCTGGGACCACTTCCTCCATCAGGCGGGGCATGGTGGGAACAACAGGGGGCGGAGTGAAAGCTGCCTTCTTGGCCTTGAACAGGAACCTGAGGGGAACACACAATGTCAGCGTAGTCGGGCCTCCTTTTCAACAGGACTGAGAAAACATGACGACGATTACAGTTAAAGTGCCGTTTTCAGCATTCACTTTCCACTTTCTTCTCCAACAGAGAGTTGTGACCTGTCTCTTCTCCAACAGAGAGTTGTGACCTGTCTCTTCTCCAAACAGAGTTGGAACCTGTCTCTTCTCAAACAGAGAGTTGTGACCTGTCTCTTCTCCAACAGAGAGTTGTGACCTGTCTCTTCTCCAACAGAGAGTTGTGACCTGTCTCTTCTCCAACAGAGAGTTGTGACCTGTCTCTTCTCCAACAGAGTTGGAACCTGTCTCTTCTCAAACAGAGAGTTGTGACCTGTCTCTTCTCCAACAGAGTTGGAACCTGTCTCTTCTCAAACAGAGAGTTGTGACCTGTCTCTTCTCCAACAGAGTTGGAACCTGTCTCTTCTCCAACAGAGAGTTGTGACCTGTCTCTTCTCCAACAGAGAGTTGTGACCTGTCTCTTCTCCAACAGAGAGTTGTGACCTGTCTCTTCTCCAACAGAGTTGGAACCTGTCTCTTCTCAAACAGAGAGTTGTGACCTGTCTCTTCTCCAACAGAGAGTTGTGACCTGTCTCTTCTCCAACAGAGAGTTGTGACCTGTCTCTTCTCCAACAGAGTTGGAACCTGTCTCTTCTCAAACAGAGAGTTGTGACCTGTCTCTTCTCCAACAGAGTTGGAAGCTGTCTCTTCTCCAACAGAGAGTTGTGACCTGTCTCTTCTCCAACAGAGAGTTGTGACCTGTCTCTTCTCCAACAGAGAGTTGTGACCTGTCTCTTCTCCAACAGAGTTGGAACCTGTCTCTTCTCAAACAGAGAGTTGTGACCTGTCTCTTCTCCAACAGAGAGTTGTGACCTGTCTCTTCTCCAACAGAGAGTTGTGACCTGTCTCTTCTCCAACAGAGTTGGAACCTGTCTCTTCTCAAACAGAGAGTTGTGACCTGTCTCTTCTCCAACAGAGTTGGAACTGTCTCTTCTCCAACAGAGAGTTGTGACCTGTCTCTTCTCCAAACAGAGAGTTGTGACCTGTCTCTTCTCCAACAGAGAGTTGTGACCTGTCTCTTCTCCAACAGAGTTGGAACCTGTCTCTTCTCAAACAGAGAGTTGTGACCTGTCTCTTCTCCAACAGAGTTGGAACCTGTCTCTTCTCAAACAGAGAGTTGTGACCTGTCTCTTCTCCAACAGAGTTGGAAGCTGTCTCTTCTCCAACAGAGAGTTGTGACCTGTCTCTTCTCCAACAGAGAGTTGTGACCTGTCTCTTCTCCAACAGAGAGTTGTGACCTGTCTCTTCTCCAACAGAGAGTTGTGACCTGTCTCTTCTCCAACAGAGAGTTGTGACCTGTCTCTTCTCCAACAGAGAGTTGTGACCTGTCTCTTCTCCAACAGAGAGTTGTGACCTGTCTCTTCTCCAACAGAGTTGGAACCTGTCTCTTCTCAAACAGAGAGTTGTGACCTGTCTCTTCTCCAACAGAGTTGGAACCTGTCTCTTCTCCAACAGAGAGTTGTGACCTGTCTCTTCTCCAACAGAGAGTTGTGACCTGTCTCTTCTCCAACAGAGAGTTGTGACCTGTCTCTTCTCCAACAGAGAGTTGTGATCTGTCTCTTCTCCAACAGAGAGTTGCGACCTGTCTCTTCTCCAACAGAGTTGAAACCTGTCTCTTCTCAAACAGAGAGTTGTGACCTGTCTCTTCTCCAACAGAGAGTTGTGACCTGTCTCAAGTCTATCATCTGTCTCTTCACTAATCTGACCCCTACTCAGTACTGACCCCTTCTTCTTGCTCTTCTCTGTAGAGGCATCTTTCACGTTCTCTCCTCCGTTGACGGAGATCTCCTTAGGCACAGAGGGCTCCTTCTCCTCCTCCTTCTCTGTGCGGCTGGCAGACTTCTTCAGCACCTCAAAGTCAGAGTCGGGGTCCACCTCCAGGACCTGGTCCTCGGGGATGGTCAGGGTTCGTGTCAGGGGGGTGGTCCCAGCCATGATTTTAAAGGTCTCGTGGAACTCCACGGGCATACTGAGCCTCAGGAACAGCAGATCGGTGTTGGCATTCTGAGAACCGAAGGTCTTGTGGGTCAGTTTAAGACAGGGAGCATTGTCCACCGTCCCATCCACACGGGACACCTACACAGGGGACGTGAGAGAAAGGGCAGGAAATCACATATTGAAAACCCCCAGAAGAGAACATTTGAATGTTAACGTGTTTTAAATGGAATGATAAAATATAGGAAGGGAAGCCATTCCAACACACTGCTGTTAAACAACATATGGTGTACTGTACATCAACGTGAGGGTGCTCTGTAGGAACAGGAATGAACTGGGGCAGGCTCTTGCTGAACCACATGGTAATGTCTCTCTTCATGTTGATGGCGAAGGGTTCAAAGCCCTCCTGAAGGCCACAGATGGTGAAGTAGCGCAGGCTGCTGACGTTCTGGCCCAGGTTGAGCCGGCCAACCTGAGACAGGCCCAGACTACACACAGGGATAAAACCTGGAGATCGGCAGATGCAGTTTAATGAATAACATGCATCTAAAATCAGTAGATCCATCCTATAAGGATTTACCTCCCAAGCCCCAGCAGCCTCCCCATCCGTCACCTCCAAGCCCCAGCAGCCTCCCCATCCGTCACCTCCAAGCCCCAGCAGCCTCCCCATCCGTCACCTCCAAGCCCCAGCAGCCTCCCCATCCGTCACCTCCAAGCCCCAGCAGCCTCCCCATCCGTCACCTCCAAGCCCCAGCAGCCTCCCCATCCGTCACCTCCAAGCTCCAGCAGCCTCCCCATCCGTCACCTCCAAGCCCCAGCAGCCTCCCCATCCGTCACCTCCAAGCCCCAGCAGCCTCCCCATCCGTCACCTTCAAGCCCCAGCAGCCTCCCCATCCGTCACCTCCAAGCCCCAGCAGCCTCCCCATCCGTCACCTCCAAGCCCCAGCAGCCTCCCCATCCGTCACCTCCAAGCTCCAGCAGCCTCCCCATCCGTCACCTCCAAGCCCCAGCAGCCTCCCCATCCGTCACCTCCAAGCCCCAGCAGCCTCCCCATCCGTCACCTCCAAGCCCCAGCAGCCTCCCCATCCGTCACTCACCATCTCCTATGTCAATGTCCTTGAAGGCCATCTCAGAGCCAGAGTCACTGATGAGCATCTCTCCGTTCAGGGTGAAGAAGATGTTCTGCTCTACCAGGTCAATCATACAGCCCACCACGTCACCTGGCAACCAGATACGACCAAACGGCTCATTGCCCACATGCCAACGTTGAGCCTAAAAAAGAACGGTCAAAGTTCAAATAGGACATGTTAGTAAATGTTTTCCCTAAAACAGACACAGAACAGAACATTTATCACCAACCATACCTTGAAACCATTGAAGACATAGGCGAGCTCGTCTGCTCCCAGCTCTTTGTCAGCGCGGACACTGGGTCTGGCCCAACCCACTCTCATCTCCCCCACAGTCACAGCATCAAACTCAAAGTACCACTTCCCCTGGGTCACCGCGTATGACTTCTCAGCTCGGAACACCCGGAACTTATCTCCACGGGAATGACCTTCCCCATGACCACCTAACACAAACAGATTCAGGTGACATTATTAACAGGTTATATATTCATTATATACACAGTTCAATATATGTATGTATGTATGTATGTATGTATGTATGTATGTATGTATGTATGTATGTATGTATGTATGTATGTATGTATGTATGTATGTGTGTGTGTGTGTGTGTGTGTATACACACACACACATACTCATTTGACAGTTTATTAGGTACACAACCCTGTTCACAAAAATGGTTCGCTCCTGCAGACAGTGGGTCACGTGGCCGTGGCTTGCTATATAAAACAGTCAGACAGGCATCGAGGCATTCAGTTACTGTTCAATTGAATCTTTCAATGGGAAAAACAAATGACCTAAGTGACTTTGAGCGTGGTATGATCTTCAGTGCCAGGTGCGCCGGTTTCAGTATCTCAGAAATAGCTTTTCATGCACAACAGTGTCTTGGGTTTACCGAGAATGGTGAGACAATCAAAAAACATCCAGTCAGGTGTGGGGGAATGTTTTCCTGGGACAAGTTAGGTCCCACGATACCAATTGAGCAACGGTTCCATACCCCAAAGAATTCAGACTGTTCTGGATGCTAATGGGGGTCCGACTCGGTACTAGATCAGTTTATATCTTGGCAGACAGACTCACTGCTCTCTTGGTCAGGTGGCTCAATGTTGTAACCGTAGCCGATGAGAGTGCGGACAGCTGCACAGACAGTGTCTCTGTTGGTCTTCTTGGTCTTTTCGTCCAGCAGGTTGTATGGCACCAGGCGCGGGTTGCGCTTGTTCATTATGTCCTGAACATGGAAATAAACAGTTAAAATCAACAAACAATTGTGTGAGTCATAGAATGATTGTGCAAGTTATGGACTTTAATCTCCTGGAAAGATTGATACTGAATAAAGAAAGCTCCAAGAACCTTATTGTTTGTTTTTCTAAACATCTTGAATAGTTATGTAAGGGAAATTTTAATGTTGGTGCTATTCTTATAAATAATTTCTATGTTCTATTCATGTGCTGTTCTATAAACCAATTTCTGTGTTCATGCAAGTGACTGACTGTACAAATCACACCTATCAGTTGCTGCAATTTGGCAGTAGGCCCAGACCGTGTTTTGAGAACGAACAACCGTGTTTTGAGAACAAACTAAAGATATCTCAGTTACAAGGTCTCAGCTTAGAGAATAGAAGCCTTGTGAGGTGTTGGTCTGTCACATGTTATGAAACAGTATTGGTCGATCACATGGATGAAACAAAATGGTAATGATTCATTAACTATGCTAAATCATGCAAATATAACTTGTCTGTGTGTAGCCGTGTATAAGACAACTGCTGGGACTTCCCCGGCAGAGCTCCTGACAGACATGTGTACTATGGTGCATTGAGTTGGTTGGAACCTCTCCAGCGCTATAAACGATGATTCATTGACTTTGAGTGTCCCTGTGGAAGAATTTCCACAACAGTTACATAAATGTTGGCTCTGAAAACATCATAACTACGACAACTCATGAGTCAGTAGGACTCATACTTCACCCAGACTTCAACTTTGACAAAGTATCTGCATAACTTTGGGTGAGCTTGTTGTGTGCCCACCTGTACGCCTTCGTGTGCGTTAAAAGCCACCTGACAGAAACACAATTGATATTCATCAGTCATTGTCTAAAATGACTTAAGCTGTTATCACAGGTTAGCTTTCCCACAGGATCAGAGAGAGATGAAAGATACCTGTACAATGCTGTAGGTCCATCCCTGGTGAACCCTGTCACGAGCCCACACATTGTGCCCATTCTCTGCCAGTCTCTCCACTAGGTTAGTCTGGTTGGGTGTCAGCTTGACATGGTTGAGGTCCAGAGGGGCAGGCTTGTATCCACTACTCATCATATACCTAATGGACCAAACATGATGTTATGATTAGACTAGTAAGTGAGATGTCATTAGGACTCTTCTATTACACTCACTAAGTGAACAGGCCTCTACTTAAATGACAATCCAACATTTCAAAACGTTTATCTCTGATAATGTGAATGAAAAAGGAAACCGCCCATGCTCGTGATAGTATCACTGATCTTTAATAAGCTTACGTATCGGCCTCACGGCCTTCGTCAGAGAACAATACTGTCAACCATGTAAGTTAATATCAGAGAATAATTAAGTCAACGTTTAAAATAGTCTGAGATCCTGTTTTGAGGTCTGACTCACGTCTTGGGCATCTTGATGTTCTTCAGGTTCTCCTCTGCTTTCTCATCTCCCATGCCCACATGGCAGCCCAGCGCCAGTAGAGTCCTTTGAGAAACAGAGGTAGTGAATACTGGGCTCACACACAGACACACTAGGCGGAGAGGAAGTGTACAAGACCTTGACTCACTTGAGTGTTTCTACTGACATGGCAAGGTTGTAATTCTTCTCTGGCTCTGGCAGGCTCTGGAAATCTACCAGGCAGGGGTGCAGTTTCTTGTTGTCATCTTGGAACTGGAGTAGAGGAAATGCAAGCAGAGGACAGAAACAATTTGTTTGCCAGATTGAAGTAAATAGATATCAGTCAGTCATGTAAGCAGTGTGAGCTGAATAGGGCAGTATGGGAAGCACTCACCGACCCATAGGTCCATCCTTGTTCAATGCGAGTGACAGCCCATAGCTCATGGCTGTTTTCTGCCAGCTTCTCCCGAATGCGCTCCAAGTGAGGTGGAAGCACAATCTGAAAGGACAACATGGTGAATGGAAGCAAGAGAAAGGAGACAGAGAGATGCATTGATAAGTCAAGAGTTTTACCTGTGCTGTGTCCACAGGGCAAGGGGTGAAGGCTGTGTGCGAGAGGGACTGTGTAGGCCCCAACAGATTGCGGACACCATTGACATCATGCTTATACTCCTTGATGGGCTCAATATGCAGTCGATCCTTGGGTAGCACAGCCTCATAGCATGGAGCATAGCCTGGGGGTGGGAGGAATTTAAAGTCTCCCTGACGCCCTCCCAGGAGAAAACGAACCCTGGACGTTTAAAGAAGAACAACATTAACAGTGATGACTCATTCTACATCCTCTCTGTCAGATTCTAAATAACAACAGCCCTGTTAGCCCCATCAGCGGTTCTCACTTGACGCCTGCAGAGAAGCTGACGACAGGGAAGAATAGGCCATCCAGATTGAAGTTCTCAAACATGCCCTGCACCGGGTGCCCGTTGATACGGAACGAAATACTGGGCACACTCAGATCAAGGCAGCAGCTGACCACATCGTCTGCGGCTAGGATGTGCATGTTGGGGGTGGCGACATGACGTGGGACTCGTCCTGGGGAGACAGACAGACAGACACACAGAGGTCAGCATCACCTCAACCTAGTCAAAGAGAACTGCATTCTACAGATAAGCCCTGCTGACTGTACCTGACCACAGGTGGAGTCCATCAAAGGCGTATGAGTAGAGGTCGTCCCCCACCCCGTTACCACCCCAGCCCTCACCACCTCCAGGGTAGGGGCTGTAGCCATCAGTCAGAGCCCAGCCCACACGCAGGTGGAAGGCCTGGGCGGTCAGGAAGGGCTCTACATGGTCCACCATCACCTCAAAATACCACTTCTTATACTGAGTTGATCCTCCACACGTTCCTAGGAAGATGTTGGGCCTCACACTGAGGGGGGAGGAAAATAACCACAACCTTAACAGTTTGAAGGAAAAAACAAACTGGATATTCAACTAAATGTATTTAGAATGGCCAGATGTCACACCTGGTGACATAATTGATGATGTTGGACTGCAGGAGGAGATCGCGACCCGGAAGCAGATTCTCTGTGATGAGATTCTGATTGGACCTTACAGCCACCCCATTACACACACACAAAGAGCAGAGCACATCCAACACCTAAGAAAACACAGGGAGAGAGCAAGGTCAAAGGGCTTATGATTCCCAAATTCCCACTGGACTTCCAACCAGATTACCTTTGAACACTTCTCTGGATAAATACAGGCTTAAATAATATTCACTGACCTTGTGATTGCGTCCATGCTTATCCAGTAGAGAAATGATAGATTTAATGTGGTTCTCCTGGATAATGTTCAAAACCTCTGGACTCTCAATCAGAACACAGTATAGCACCTCCAGGATGCCTGCGGTGAAGATAATACACAATGAAACACTGACGATTCACCCAAAACACATTAAAGTCAATCTGAAAGGGGTGATAAAGGTTCTGAAAGGGGACTTTACCTGAGGAGGCCTCCAGACGGTCCAGTTTGCTGACCAGCCAATCCAGATTATCACAGAACAGTGCACAGTTTGCCCGGTTCCCCCTGATCAGTGAGGCTTCATATGAAGACAATGACAGAGAGAACAGACAATACCCGATCAGAGCTTGGTCGTGTTCAGGATGACGGGCATGCTGGCACAATAACCACAGCAATGCAGAGAAGGTGATGTACCTTGGAACACGAAATGAAAGGATCAATAGCAGGTCACATACCCAGCAGCTCATAGAGGAGATTAACTATCTCCTTCCAAGACTCGGCAGCCTCCTCCCCTGCAAACTCGGAGAAGTGGGCCGCCGTGTTGTAGACATTGAGTCGGTCAATACAGTCCAGCACCAGGGTGATCATGCCCTGTTGGAATGGCACAAAAAGCATGGGAATACCAAAGGCAGGAGCAGTTCAGGGAAAATATTTAGAAAGTAAATCAAAGTTTATTTGTCACAGCACAAAATACAGCGGGTGTAATGATACAGTGAAATGCTTACTTGCAGTTCTTCCTCAACAGAATAAATATAAAGCGCATTCGGAAAGTATTCAGACACCTGGACTTTTTACACATTTTGTTACGCTACAGCCTTATTCTAAAATTGATTAAATAATACTTTTCCCTCATCAATCAACACACAATACCCCATAATGACAAATCAAAAACAGATTTTACGTTGTTTACATACAGTAAGTACTCAGACCCTTTGCTATGAGACTCAAAATTGAGCTCAGGTGAATCCTGTTTCCATTGATCATCCTTGAGATGTTTCTACAACTTGATTGGAGTCCACCTGTGGTAAATTCAATTGATTGGACATGATTTGGAAACCACACACCTGTCTATATAAGGTCCCACAGTTGACAGTGCATGCCAGAGCAAAAACCAAGCCATGAGGTCAAAGGAATTGTCCTTAGAGCTCTGAGACAGGATTGTGTCGAGGCACAGATCTGGGGAAGGGTACCAAAAAATGTCAGCAGCATTGAAAGTCCCCAAGAACACAGTGGCCATCATTCCTAAATGGAAGAAGGTTGGAACCACCAAGACTCTTCCTAGAGCTGGCCGCCCGGCCAAACTGAGCAATCGGGAGAGAAGAGCCTTGGTCAGGGAAGTGACCAAGAACCTGATGGTCACTCTGACAGAGCTCCAGAGTTCCTCTGTGGAGATGGGAGAACCTTCCAGAAGGACAACCATCTCTGCAGCACTGCACCAATCAGGCCTTTATGGTAGAGTGGCCAGACAGAAGCCATTCCTCAGTAAAAGGGGCATGACAGCCGCTTGGATTTTGCCAAAAGGCACCTAAAGCACTCTCAGACCATGAGAAACAAAATTCTCTGGTCTGATGAAACCAAGATTGAACTCTTTGGCCTGAATGCTAAGCGCCATGTCTGGAAGAAACCAGGCACCATAGCTATGCTGTGGGGATGTTTTTCAGCGGCAGGGACTGGGAGACTAGTGAGGATCGAGGGAAAGATGAACGGAGCAAAGTACAGAGTGATACTTGAAGAAAAGGATCTGCAGAAAAGAATGGGAGAAACTCCCCAAATGCAGGTGCGCCAAGCTTGTAGCGTTACACCCAAGAAGACTCGAGCCTGTAATTGCTGCCAAAGGTGCTTCAACAAAGTACTGAGTAAAGGGTCTGAATACTTAAGTAAATGTGATATTTCTGTTTTTTTTTATAAATTTGCAAAAGTTTCTAAAAACCTGTTTTTGCCTTGTCATTATGGGGTATTGTGTGTAGATTGAGGGGGGAAAACAATTGAATCCATTTTAGAATAAGCCTGTAACGTAACAAAATGTGGAAAAAGTGAAAGTGTCTGAATGCTTTCCGAATGTACTGTACAGTGTATCTTCTGGACCTGCTGTCTGTGAGCACTGACCTCCTCTTGGAAGAGGTTCTGTCTGTTCTTAAGGGAGCGTAGTTTGGTCTGTTTCTCCTCGTGCTCCAGCTCCTCCTCTGGGGGCTGGAAGTAGAAGATGAGGTCCTGCAGGGAGAGGGCCACTGAGTCCATGGGCAGAGACGGGGGGCCTGAAGATGACTTGTTCTTCCCACTCAGAGAGTCCAGCGCTCTGGAGACACAGAACAAGGCACAATGTCACTGCACTGACCATGAGGTCAAACATTAAAGCAGGGCCATCTGGCCCTCCTGAAGGATAGCAGTAAGTCAAAGGGGGTTTATACATAACACCATAATGTGCACAAACATGAACATGTTCAGAGATTCCTAGGTATGTGCTCAGACAGCAAGCACAGTGGGAGTGGAGAGGGGCCATACTTGATGAACTGGGTGAAGAGGCCTGCTGTGTTGTAGATCATACGAGCAGCCTGGAACTCCTCTGTCTGGGAGCGGGCCATGGTCAGGGCATCGTCCATGTGGCCCTCCTTATGAAGGATGGCCTGACAGATACAAGGGTTGCATTATCAACATGGATAAAAACTAGGTTCATTCAAGGGAGAAGCTGACTATAGAGTACTTTAACAGGCACTAAAATGTATTTATTTTGTCTTAGCATGTAGTTTGACGTTGTTCTTCCTGTCCTTTAGGTGTTCAGGGCATGTTGCCACATTAGTCCTCCATACCTTCCTCTTAAGAGGTCCCAGGCGAGCGGACTTGGCATCGACAGAGGCGTATGTAAGCCAGAGGCCAGTGGAGATGTGCTGTACAAAACACATGGACTCCCCATACTTGATCTCTGGCGTGCCCATGCCCTCCACATCTCGCTTCTTAACCACCTCCACCTTTTCCTGCAGGGTGGAATGTTAAACAACAAGGAGAAGGAATTCAACACAACATCAACAGTGCTGGGTATGGAGGGATGATGGAAATGTTGTTACCTTCTATGAAATGGACTACTGCTCTTTTTATTTTCATACTGCCGTTTGTGATGACCCTGACCTTGGAGATTCTGAAGCAGAAGGCTGACATCTTGGCGTTGGCTTTTTCAGAGTCCACCACCATCAGTCCTTTCTCTTCATCCAGGCAGAGGTAGCGACCTGTGGTTATATGACGCACTCGGAACGACTGGCCCCATTTCATGTGACCTCCACTCCATCTACACAGAGCCATAATTATAACCCCAAGGAGAGAACTCATAAGAAATGTGAATGGTTTATCTCACTTAAAGCTGATGGACACAAGGGCATTCGCTCACCCAATCCGGAGGGGTTCTAGTCTCCATAGTGACCGGGCATGGCTACAGACAGCACCCCCTTCATAATGAGCAATTCTGAAAACAGAGATGGGCTGTTAGTGACAGATGATAAGGTATCTGATTAAATGTGGAATATTTCAACAGTTTTCATCACCTGCGCTGGTTGTCTCCTTGCTCGGCAGCAGGGATAGCCAAGCACTCGTCCATGTGACCATGGAACAGTCTAAGAACATAGCCTCCAGTCAGAAAGCCTGAGGGGAAAATGTTACATCAACAATGAGAGAAAGACCAACTCAATCACCAAAGAAAATGCAGTCCCCCAGTGCATAACTGCAGCAACAGAGATATGCACTGAGGCCGGATTAATTATACACTGTGGGGCCATGTGTGGTGCTGTCTGTATATTATGCACTGTGTGGCCGTTTTAAATTCAGAATATTTTAATTTATGTTAGCTGTCAGTCAAACTGTGCAAAAGTGAAACCGAAACTCTGCAGTTAAGTTTAGGCATTAATTCAGAGTGGTTAAGGTAAGGGTTAAGGATTGGGATAGGGTTAAAAGGTCAAAGTTACAAATAAAAATGAGTGCCTAGCACTGGGGTTGAACCCGCGATCCTCTGTGCGCCCATCAACAAGACCCTAGCATGAGCCTACGAGATGGTAATAGGCTCTTGAGTCGCCACCTAGTGGACAGTAGGAAATTGCAATGGAAATAATAAAGACACCCAGGCATGGTAATCTGTTGCCTGCAGTTATGAGTCACCCAGGGGTCATATTCCACACGAGAAAGACATGGCAGTCAAGTGTATAGTTTCTAGATAATAAACTCATGATTATGAAATAGAAAAACAATCAAAACATATACACACCTTCCGCAAGTTCACAGCCAGACATCACAGGGTTCATGGTCCACAGGGTCTGCATGAAGGAGGCGTCCACCATGAGGTCACCACTGGCATAGGAGAGATGCTGGAGAGAGAGAGAGACAGAGAGAGACAAGAACATGTCAGCTCCATCCCTAACCTTTGTCTGAAAGTCCACTTGGCAATGTGTCACCAACGTGGCTCACCAGGTATCTCTCAGAGGACACACTGACCAGGATGAGGTCATCTCCCACCCTGACCTTCTCTCCCTCTGATCTCTGCTTGGACGCAGGATGAATGGTCCACCAGCATGCCTCCCCTGTGAAGGAATAAATGCATCAGTCAACTAATGAGCAATATGAACACGGTGCAGAAAAGATGCAGACATACCACTGCTCTTCTCTATGGTAAAAGCCATACCTGTGGAATCTTCCTGTAACCCCACATCAAAGGCCAGTTTGTCTGTGAGTGACCTTGAGGTAGTCAAACAGCTGAGGTACTGCAGCACATAGAGAGAGTGAATATTACACAGTGAATCACCAAACTGGAAGTCTTCCGACTAGCTTGGAAAGACAGTACCGTGCAGTATCGAAGAGCCCTCACTGCTGCTCGATCATCCTATTTTTCCAACCTAATTGAGGAAAATAAAAACAATCCGAAATTTATTTTTGATACTGTCACAAAGCTAACTAAAAAGCAGCATTCCCCAAGAGAGGATGGCTTTCACTTCTGCAGTAATATATTCATGAACTTCTTTGAGGAAAAGATCATGATCATTAGAAAGCAAATTATGGACTCTTTAAATCTGCGTATTCCTCCAAAGCTCAGTTGACCTGAGTCTGCACAACTCTGCTAGGACCTAGTATCAAGGGAGACACTCAAGTGTTTAAGTACTATATCTCTTGAAACAATGATGAAAATAATCATGGCCTCTAAACCTTCAAGCTGCATACTGGACCCTATTCCAACTAAACTACTGAAAGAGCTGCTTCCTGTGCTTGGCCCTCCTATGTTGAACATAATAAACGGCTCTCTATCCACCGGATGTGTACCAAACTCACTAAAAGTGGCAGTAATAAAGCCTCTCTTGAAAAAGCCAAACTGTGACCAAGAAAATATAAAAAAACTATTGGCCTATATCGAATCTCCCATTCCTCTCAAAAGTTTAGAAAAAGCTGTTGCACAGCATCTCACTGCTTTCCTGAAGGCAAACAATGTATACGAAATGCTTCAGTCTGGTTTTAGACCCCATCATAGCACGGAGACTGCACTTGTGAAGGTGATAAATGACCTTTTAATGACGTCAGACCGAGGCTCTGCATCTGTCCTCGTGCTCCTAGACCTTAGTGCTGCTTTTGATACCATCGATCACCACATTCTTTTGGAGAGATTGGAAACCCAAATTGGTCTACATGGACAAGTTCTGGCCTGGGTTAGATCTTATCTGTTGGAAAGATATCAGTTTGTCTCTGTGAATGGTTTGTCCTCTGACAAATCATCTGTAAATTTCGGTGTTCCTCAAGGTTCCGTTTTAGGACCACTATTGTTTTCACTATATATTTGACCTCTTGGGGATGTCATTCGAAAACATAATGTTAACTTTCACTGCTATGCGGATGACACACAGCTGTACATTTCAATGAAAATTGCTCTCGCTGGAAGCCTGTGTTTCAGACATAAGGAAGTGGATGGCTGCAAACTTTCTACTTTTAAACTCGGACAAAACAGAGATGCTTGTTCTAGGTCCCAAGAAACAAAGAGACATTCTGTTGAATCTGACAATTAATCTTGATGGTTGTACAGTCGTCTCAAATAAAACTGTGAAGGACCTCTGTGTTACTCTGGACCCTGATCTCTCTTTTGACGAACATATCAAGATTGTTTCAAGGACAGCCTTTTCCATCTAAGTAACATTGCAAAAATCAGATATTTTCTGTCCAAAATTGATGCAGAAAAATTTATCCATGCTTTTGTTACTTCTAGGTTAGACTACTGCAATGCTCTACTTTCCGGCTACCCGGATAAAGCACTAAATAAACTTCAGTTAGTGCTAAATACGGCTGCTAGAATCCTGACTAGAACCAAAAAAATATATCATATTACTCCAGTGCTAGCCTCCCTACACTGGCTTCCTGTTAAGGTAAGGGCTGATTTCAAGGTTTTAATGCTAACCTACAAAGCATTACATGGGCTTGCTCCTACCTATCTTTCCGATTTGGTCCTGTCGTACATACCTACACGTACGCTACGGTCACAAGACGCAGACCTCCTAATTGTCCCTAGAATTGCTAAGCAAACAGCTGGAGGCAGGGCTTTCTCCTATAGAGCTCCATTTTTATGGAATGGTCTGCCTACCCATGTGAGAGACGCAGACTCGGTCTCAACCTTTAAGTCTTTATTGAAGACTCATCTCTTCAGTAGGTCCTATGATTGAGTGTTGTCTGGCCCAGGAGAGTGAAGGTGAACGGAAAGGCACTGGAGCAACGAACCGCCCTTGCTGTCTCTGCCTAGCCGGTTCCCCTCTATCCACTGAGATTCTCTGCCTCTAACCCTATTACAGGGGCCGAGTCACTGGCTCACTGGTGCTCTTCCATGCCGTCCCTAGGAGGGGTGCGTCACTTGAGTGGGTTGAGTCACTGACGTGGTCTTCCTGTCTGGGTTGGCGCCCCCCCTTGGGTTGTGCTGTGGCGGAGATCTTTGTGGGCTATACTCGGCCTTGTCTCAGGATGGTAAGTTGGTGGTTGAAGCTTTCCCTCTAGTGGTGTGGGGGCTGTGCTTTGGCAAAGTGGGTGGGGTTAGATCTTGCCTGTTTGGCCCTGTCCGGGGGTATCATCGGATGGGGCCACAGTGTCTCCTGACCCCTCCTGTCTCAGCCTCCAGTATTTATGCTGCAGTAGTTAATGCGTCGGGGGGCTAGTCTGTTATATCTGGAGTATTTCTCCTGTCTTATCCGGTGTCCTGTGTGAATTTAAGTATGCTCGCTCTAATTTTCTCTTTCTTTCTTTCTTTCTCTCTCTCTCTCTCTCTCTCTCTCTTGGAGGACCTGAGCCCTAGGACCATGCCTCAGGACTACCTGGCATGATGACTCCTTGTTGTCCCAGTCCACCTGACCGTGCTGCTGCTCCAGTTTCAACTGTTCTGCCTGCGGCTATGAAACCCTGACCTGCTCACTATGATTACTATTATTTGACCATGCTGGTCATTTATGAACATTGAACATCTTTGCCATGTTCTGTTATAAATTCCACCCGGCACAGCAAGAAGAGGACTGGCCATCCCTCATAGCCTGGTTCCTCTCTAGGTTTCTTCCAATGTTTTGGCCTTTCTAGGGAGTTTTTCCTAGCCACCGTGCTTCTACACCTGCAGTGCTTGCTGTTTGGGGTTTTAGGCTGGGTTTCTGTACAGCACTTTGATATATCAGCTGATGTAAGAAGGGCTATATAAATAAATACATTTGATTTGAATAAATTTGAATCACAAAGCACTCATTGACAAGCAAACCCATGTAACAGCAACACAGAGTTTACAGGGGAGTGTGGGTGTGAGAGACTACTGGATGAGGTAGAACATGTGAGAGACTACTGGATGAGGTAAAACATGTGGGAGACTACTGGATGAGGTAGAACATGTGAGAGCCTACTGGATGAGGTAAGACGTGAGAGCCTACTGGATGAGGTAAAACATGTGAGAGCCTACTGGATGAGGTAGAACATGTGAGAGCCTACTGTATGAGGTAGAACATGTGAGAGCCTACTGTATGAGGTAGAACATGTGAGAGCCTACTGGATGAGGTAGAAAATGTGAGAGACTACTGGATGAGGTAGAACATGTGAGAGACTACTGGATGAGGTAGAACATGTGAGAGACTACTGGATGAGGTAGAACATGTGAGAGACTACTGGATGAGGTAGAACATGTGAGAGACTACTGGATGAGGTAGAACATGTGAGAGACTACTGGATGAGGTAGAACATGTGAGAGACTACTGGATGAGGTAGAACATGTGAGAGACTACTGGATGAGGTAGAACATGTGAGAGCCTACTGGATGAGGTAGAACATGTGAGAGACTACTGGATGAGGTAGAACATGTGAGAGACTACTGGATGAGCTAGAACATGTGAGAGCCTACACAGCGAGACGGAGAGGAGGCTGCTTACCATGCTGGAGTGAGTGTGTTTCAGAAGGATAGCGTGGCCATACAGCAGGGTACGGTGGCCCCCTCCTTGAGATGACTGGACAGAGCAGAGAATAGAGAGAGACATTTCACACAGAGAGAGAGAGAAGTAAAAAAATACAAATACATTCGAACCAAAGAGAGTAGTGTATGATTCAACATTCAGCATACAGACTGCTAAGGTCAGGCACACAGGACTGTTGAAGACTGGGGACAGAGACAGTAGTTGAAGAAAGCACCCTCCTCATACCAAACTGAGAACAATGTGGCAGGCAACAGAGAACCTGTGTACTGAAGGTATCTTGGCTGAGAGGAGTCAGAGAGCCCACCACAGAGAACCAACTAGGGTTGCAAACTTCTGGGAACTTTCAATAAATTCTCTGGTTTCCCAAATTCCTGAAGCCTCCAACCAGGATTTCTGGAAGACCAGAGAATTTATTGACAGTTCCTGGAATTTTTCAACCCTAGAACCAACAACAAACAGGTCCACAGTGTACAAACCAGGTGTGAGTGGAAAGGGGAATTCACGCAATTATCACAAAACATCAAGTCACATGGCTAACAATACCAGAAGCACATTTTTACATGTCTCTAACTGGAAGAGAGAAAAAGTGACATTCAGACAACTAAACAATATTGTAGAAAAAAAGAAGGGAAGGTACACAATAGTAGGTTTTGGTAGACAGAAGGTGTTAAGGTACACAATAGTAGGTTTTGGTAGACAGAAGGTGTTAAGGTACACAATAGTAGGTTTTGGTAGACAGAAGGTGTTAAGGTACACAATAGTAGGTTTTGGTAGACAGAAGGTGCTAAGGTACACAATAGTAGGTTTTGGTAGACAGAAGGTGTTAAGGTACACAATAGTAGGTTTTGGTAGACAGAAGGTGTTAAGGTACACAATAGTAGGTTTTGGTAGACAGAAGGTACTAAGGTACACAATAGTAGGTTTTGGTAGACAGAAGGTACTAAGGTACACAATAGTAGGTTTTGGTAGACAGAAGGTGTTAAGGTACACAATAGTAGGTTTTGGTAGACAGAAGGTGTTAAGGTACACAATAGTAGGTTTTGGTAGACAGAAGGTGGTAAGGTACACAATAGTAGGTTTTGGTAGACAGAAGGTGCTGAGGTACACAATAGTAGGTTTTGGTAGACAGAAGGTACTAAGGTACACAATAGTAGGTTTTGGTAGACAGAAGGTGTTAAGGTACACAATAGTAGGTTTTGGTAGACAGAAGGTGTTAAGGTACACAATAGTAGGTTTTGGTAGACAGAAGGTGCTAAGGTTCACAATAGTAGGTTTTGGTAGACAGAAGGTGTTAAGGTACACAATAGTAGGTTTTGGTAGACAGAAGGTACTAAGGTACACAATAGTAGGTTTTGGTAGACAGAAGGTGCTGAGGTACACAATAGTAGGTTTTGGTAGACAGAAGGTACTAAGGTTCACAATAGTAGGTTTTGGTAGACAGAAGGTGTTAAGGTACACAATAGTAGGTTTTGGTAGACAGAAGGTACTAAGGTACACAATAGTAGGTTTTGGTAGACAGAAGGTGTTAAGGTGCACAATAGTAGGTTTTGGTAGACAGAAGGTGTTAAGGTACACAATAGTAGGTTTTGGTAGACAGAAGGTACTAAGGTACACAATAGTAGGTTTTGGTAGACAGAAGGTACTAAGGTACACAATAGTAGGTTTTGGTAGACAGAAGGTGTTAAGGTGCACAATAGTAGGTTTTGGTAGACAGAAGGTGTTAAGGTACACAATAGTAGGTTTTGGTAGACAGAAGGTACTAAGGTACACAATAGTAGGTTTTGGTAGACAGAAGGTGTTAAGGTGCACAATAGTAGGTTTTGGTAGACAGAAGGTACTAAGGTACACAATAGTAGGTTTTGGTAGACAGAAGGTGTTAAGGTGCACAATAGTAGGTTTTGGTAGACAGAAGGTGTTAAGGTACACAATAGTAGGTTTTGGTAGACAGAAGGTACTAAGGTACACAATAGTAGGTTTTGGTAGACAGAAGGTACTAAGGTACACAATAGTAGGTTTTGGTAGACAGAAGGTGTTAAGGTGCACAATAGTAGGTTTTGGTAGACAGAAGGTGTTAAGGTACACAATAGTAGGTTTTGGTAGACAGAAGGTGTTAAGGTACACAATAGTAGGTTTTGGTAGACAGAAGGTACTAAGGTACACAATAGTAGGTTTTGGTAGACAGAAGGTACTAAGGTACACAATAGTAGGTTTTGGTAGACAGAAGGTGTTAAGGTGCACAATAGTAGGTTTTGGTAGACAGAAGGTGTTAAGGTACACAATAGTAGGTTTTGGTAGACAGAAGGTACTAAGGTACACAATAGTAGGTTTTGGTAGACAGAAGGTACTAAGGTACACAATAGTAGGTTTTGGTAGACAGAAGGTACTAAGGTACACAATAGTAGGTTTTGGTAGACAGAAGGTACTAAGGTACACAATAGTAGGTTTTGGTAGACAGAAGGTACTAAGGTACACAATAGTAGGTTTTGGTAGACAGAAGGTACTAAGGTACACAATAGTAGGTTTTGGTAGACAGAAGGTGCTCTTTGGTAAAAGGGGTAAATTGGTCATCAAAAAGAAAGGAGGACCAAGGCACTCTTCATATAATGAATTAAAATGCCTTTATTTGTATGACATGTTCAATGGAAACAAAGTTTACTACTGACGAAGGTCATGCAGCCGAAACGCGTCAGTTTTTAAACTTTGTTTCCATTGAACATGTCATACAAATTAAGGCATTTTAATTCATTATATGAAGAGTGCCTTGGTCCTCCATTCTTTTTGATGACAAAACAATATTGTTCCTGCAACATTTGTTATAATTAGTGGTTATCATTTCCACTGTCAACGTTGTCATCATTGGGATCATTCCATGAATAAGTGAAGAGTCAGAACACAGCAAGACTGACTACGGGTCAGATTTAGTTCATAATGCGTGAACCTGTGTGTGTGTGTGTGTGTGTGTGTGTGTGTATGCGTGTGTTGTTTGATATTCAAAGTTAGTCTGGAATGTAGTGTGTCTTAAGATTAAGATGAATTGACTTGGCGGTTTGTTGAATTGGTCAAAAGCAAACCACAGTAACTCAGGTGATGAAGGAATATCATTGATTAAGAACATGTAAACAGGTGGTACACATGCAACGAATGGGATGTATTGGACTATGAGGAAGTGGAAAGAGGATGTATGAAAAGGGAAATGGAAGTATGATGGAGGTTGTATTGGACACTTTCAGAGGGACAGGGTAACAGAGCAGCAAGAGCCCTGTTTCAGATGAAATATGTGACACACCATCCAGTACTAGGCCTGGTCTGTGGTACATGAGTCTGATATTGGACATAGTGTAGAGATTACATTGCTACCAGAAGCCCTGTGGAGAGTTTCTTGGCTGCTCCTGTGCTGCTGACAGGAATCCTTCCCGGAGCGTAATTTGAAACACTGCTTGGTATTTCAGCTATGACAGCACTGAGCAAAGTGTGAGACGCGTGGAGTGATATGAGTGAGGGTTGAAGAAAGTGGCACATCACTGATTCAGACAGGGACATTGGATGAGGGGTGAGAGGACTCTCAGGGTAGACAAGGGGGAGAGGAGGGGAAAACTTTGGGGAAACGTGACAGGAAGGGAAACATGAGCAGACATACCCATTTGTCCAAATCGACTGCCTATGGTTGGCAGGTAGGAGATGAGGGGTGTGGGATCAGAAAAGAGACAAAATGAAGTTAAGTTGCTAAATTAATAAGATACCTTGACATAATATTCATATTTCAAATACAAAAATGTTATCTGTCATTAGACTTTGGAAGCGCATAACTCACTACAACGCTACTTTTAAAACTGTGTCAATGACATAAGAGGATGTTCTCACAACCGTATAAGAAAGCCATAAGACTATTTTGTGAAAAAAATGTACCAATAAAATTGGTTCCCATGTTATGGGACAAACATGACAGTTGCATTGGTGAAATTCAGACAGAACTAAGCTCACTGGACACTATGCGAAGACCAACTCGGTTTTCCAGCAAAATAAAAAATATTTCCACATACTATCTAATTGTTTAAAGTTCAAATGACAAATAATCTCCTTCAGTAAAACACACAACACAACCCTTTGCGAGTCCCCTACCTCATTGAGTTCCGTGGTGTTGGCCAGCATCTCCTGTAAGGCTCGTACCGACAAGGACTGCTCCAGGATGAAGCAGCAGATCGCCAAATCAGGTGGCACATTCTACAACGCAACACGTTCATCAGCAAAACCCAGCGACTGGCAAGAAGCAGAAATAAATAGGTAATCACCTGTGAGAGTGTGGAACGTGGTTCTCTCTACCTGAGCATTAGAGGTGGTCTCCAGGAAGCAGAGGCGGTTCCCAAAGCCTTCGCATGACAGACACAGTTTGATCTGCTCTTTCAGAATGGAGGCTGTGCATTGTAGCACAACCTGGTCATCCTACATAGAGAAAAGAGGTCAAAACCAGATTCCATTAATCCATCCTTAAAACTAAACGGAATGTACTTGAATTGGAACTGATGAATTGCCCTTATCCGATGTACACATATCAGGAGTCAGCTATATCATAGATAAAACATTTTTAACATTAAGATGTTTCATCACTTGGGTAATATTTCATAAGCTTATTTAACTTGCCATTCATAACCTTGATAGGTTCATATGACACTAATACTGGCCAGGGGTAGAGGTAGAGGTACAACCAACACACATAAAGAGGGTCTGAAGTGTGGATGTGTAGTGGTTGTAGTGGACAAGAGACAATAGTAAAACAATGAATATGATTCCTGTGCCCCAAACAGACATCTTTTACGTTACATAAGAGCAAGACTGAATCCCTGACCAACATATGGTGACAATAGCAAGACTGGATAGAGCCAGCAGAGTGAGAAATCATTCGTAACAGGGAGCCTTAACCTACTAGGTCAAATTGCAAACAGCTGTCAGCAGAGCAGACACTCTCTGGTCTTGAATCTACACCTCACATTCCTAACCTTCACTCTCTTGTCATTCCTTGACATTCCTCTGTGCCTGCCCGACCACTAATCAACTTGGTATTCTCGACTGTGGGTAAGCACCTGATCCTCCCCGACCCTCTATTTCAGGCCCCTGCACCTGCTGTTCACACATTCCCACCAGTGGAGCAGCAGATATTTGAGAGCTGGCCGGGCCGGCAAGTCTGGATGTTTATTGCACAGCTCCAATGACATAATCATTTGTAATGCACTCACACGCAGAGAGCAGTGAGACAGATATACACAGATGGGTTTCTAACTATTATTCTTAGGCAGCTCAAGACACACAAAACCTTGGCAATGTCAACCATAGAGACCAGCCAAAAGTAAGCAAAAAAATTATTATTAAATCATATGTTATTTGTCACATGCTTGGTAAACAACAGGTGTAGACTAACAGTGAAATGCTGACTTACGGGTCCTTTTTCAACAATGTAGAGTTACAGATAAAACATTTTAAAATTGTAACACGAGAAATAAATATAGAGTGAATAAGGAAAAACCCTTAATCCTGGCAGAACAGTGGACATTTATAAGTCCGTCATTGTATCAATAAACATTTTCCAAAGCCTAAGGTACTGTACAGTTCAGTGTTCTGCAGTTCATTTGTACGGGTACGGCCACTGTCATTCATACCAAACCTATCAGAACACAGGGCATATAGGACGCCATCACCCTTACTTGGCAAAGACAATACAAACGAAAGCACTTCATCGTGCTATTCAATACGTAAAGCGAGTGCAGTTCTCATAGGGCCAGAAATAAACAGGTGCTCCCATGGCCCTGGCTATAAACGTGCTAATCCCAAGACTCTGTAAATATAGAACACAGCAGAGTTGAGGATGAACAGCATCAAAGCATGTGATGGCCAGACTCTCTCACACCTCCACATTCTGCTGACCAATTTAAGAAGATGGTTTTGGATCGGGTACCTTCTTTGGAGAGAGCATTATGTTACACACACTGCTATAAACATAGGCACGGTATACTCACACACATACAGTTGAAGTCAGAAGTTTAAATACACTTAGGTTGGAGTCATTAAAACTCGCTTTTCAACCCCTCCACAAATTTCTTGTTAACAAATTATAGTTTTGGCAAGTCGGTTAGGACATCTACTTTGTGCATGACACAAGTCATTTTTCCAACAATTGTTTACAGACAGATTATTTTACTTATAATTCACTGTATCACAAGGCCAGTGGATCAGAAGTTTACATACACTAAGTTGACTGTGCCTTTAAACAGCTTGGAAAATTCCAGAAAATTATGTCACGGCTTTAGAAGCTTCTGATAGGCTAATTGACATCATTTGAGTCAATTGGAGGTGTACCTGTGGATGTATTTCAAGGCCTACCTGCAAACTCATTGCCTCTTTGCTTGACATCATGGGAAAATCAAAAGAAATCAGCCAAAAATTATTTTAGACCTCCACAAGTCTGGTTCATCCTTGGGAGCAATTTACAAATGCCTGAAGGTACCACATTCATCTGTACAAACAATAGTACGTATAAACACCATGGGACCACGCAGCCGTCATACCGCTCAGGAAGGAGACGCGTTCTGTCTCCTAGAGATTAACGTACGAAAAGTGTAAATCAATCCCAGAACAACAGCAAAGGACCTTGTGAAGATGCTGGAGGAAACCGGTACAAAAGTATCTATATCCACAGTAAAACGAGTCCAATATCGACATAACCTGAAAGGCCGCTCAGCAAGGAAGAAGCCACTGCTCCAAAACCGACATAAAAAAGACAGACTACGGTTTGCAACTGCACATGGGGACAAAGATAATACTTTTTGGAGAAATGTCCTCTGGTCTGATGAAACAAAAACAGAACTGTCTGGCCATAATGACCATCATTATGTTTGGAGGAAAAAGGGGGAGGCTTGCAAGCCGAAGAACACCATCCCGGCAGCATCATGTTGTGGTGGTGCTTTGCTGCAGGAGGGACTGGTGCACTTCACAAAATAGATGGCATCATGAGGAAGGAAAAATATGTGGATATATTGAAGCAACATCTCAAGACATCAGTCAGGAAGTTAAAGCTTGGTTGCAAATGGGTCTTCCAAATGGACAATGACCCCAAGCATACTTCCAAAGTTGTGGCAAAATGGCTTAAGGACAATAAAGTCAAGGTATTGGAGTGGCCATCACAAAGCCCTGACCTCAATCCCATAGAGAATTTGTGGGCAGAACTGAAAAAGCGTGTGCAAGCAAGGAGGCCTACAAACCTGCCTCAGTTACACCAGCTCTGTCAGGAGGAATGGGCCAAAATTCACTCAATTTATTGTGGGAAGCTTGTGGAAGGCTACCCAAAACGTTTGAACCAAGTTAAACAATTTAAAGGCAATGCTACCAAATACTAATTGAGTGTATGTAAACTTCTGACCCACTGATAATGTGATGAAAGAAATAAAAGCTGAAATAAATCATTCTCTCTACTATTATTCTGACATTTCACATTCTTAAAATAAAGTGGTGATCCTAACTGACCTAAGACAGGGAATTTTTACTAGGATTAAATGTCAGGAATTGTGAAAAACAGAGTATAAATTATTTGGCTAAGGTGTATGTAAACTTCTGACTTCAACTCTCTATATATTGTTTTTTTAAATCGGGATGGTAAACGTTTTCAGTGTGAACTTAAATGACTAAAACCAGGTATAAAGTATGTAAAAAAGATAATGCACCTGTATGTACACTGAAAAATATAAACGCAACATGCAACAATACTGAGTTACAGTCCATATGAGGAAATCAGTCAATAGAAATAGATTCATTAGGCCCTAATCTGTGGATTTCAAGTGACTGGGAATACAGATGTGCATCTGTTGGTCGCAGATACATTAAAAGAAATGGGCCTCACAATTTTCTGTGGAATTCAAATTACCATCGATAAAATGCAATTGTGTTCGTTGTTCGTAATTTATGCCTGCCCATACCATAATCCCACCGCCACAACGTCAGCAAACCGCTTGCCCACGATGCCATACACGTAGTCCACGGTTGTGAGGCTGGTTGGACATACTGCCAAATTCTCTAAAACAATGTTAGAGGTGGTTTATGGTAGAGAAATGAACATTAAATTCTCTGGCAACAGCGCTGTTGGACATTCCTGCTGCCAGCATGCCAATTGCACACTCCCTCAAAACTTGAGACATCTGTGGCATTGTGTTGTGACAAAACTGCACATTTTAGAGTGGCCTTTTATTGTCCCCAGCACAAGGTGCACCTGTGTAATGATCATTCTGTTTAATAAGCTTTTTGATATGCCAGACCAGTCAGGTAGATGGATTATCTTGGCAAAGGAGAAATGCTTAATAACAGGGATGTAAACAAATATATGCACACAATTGAGAAATCAGCTTTTGTGCATATGGAACATATCTGTGATATTTTATTTCAGCTCATGAAACATGGGACCAACACTTTACATGTTGGGTTCATATTTTTGGTCCGTGTATTTTAAAATAAGATTATATTTGAGAACAAACAACCACCAAAATTAAAACTAGTCAGGGAGAATCAAAAGATTCTAAAAAAATGTTATGGCATGGGGCCCCCACTGATTTTGTTCATGTTTGAGTCACTCAGATGGTTTATGTCTTGTTCTTATGCTATGGCAAAATGTGTATAATTGCAGAAAATTTGCTTTAAAACTGCAAATATTTTCTGGGGCCTGTGTGGTCCAGCGGTTGCAGCGGTTACAGCCGCTGACCTCAGCACAGATATAAAGAGGATTTGGGTTTGAATTCAGCCCACTGCTCTTTGACTCTTCCTATCTTCCAAGTCTTTCACACTGAAGTATCTGTACAACAATGCAAAACATGTTATTTTTTTAAATACAATAATTAGCTTTAAAATATATCAATTTTGACTGTGGCCAAGAGGAGGACCTCAAACAGTTTTGGCCATGCCCACTAACACAGCAGTATATCTAGAAAGTGCTAGTGCTCTGTGGTGAATGATACTTCTACACACAGATAAATGTCAGGTATATTTAACAGCCCATCTCTGCCTGGCATCAGTCAGGTTTGACACATTATATAAAAGCCTTGCCTGTGAAATGTAATTTGGTGTTCACGTCAGTCCGAGTCCCTACTAAGGAAAATAGCTGTGCCTAAAACTAAACCAAAACAGAGAGGTAGTTTCAGAAAGGCATGTTGTATGCCATAATCTTTTTCAATGTCTTGCTGTGATTGTATATTCAATGTAGCTCACTGGTAGTCTTTGAGAAAGATATGTTCACTTTGAAAATAATGTAGTGTACTGTATCTAGTTCAGAACAGTGTGAATGACAAACATCAGTACTTAGAGCTGGTGCATTTTGTTTGACTGGTGTTGTACGTTCCCCTCCCAACTAGTTGTTAGTGTATCTCAATATAACAGATATGAAACACCAAACTCTGGGTTCATCAGACGCTTGGGATCCCTGTGAGACCCGTCAGTATCCTCGTCTCTGCTCCACTAAGTCTCCAGTGAGACGTGGTGAGAGATGGTGAGAGGGTCACTCTACACAACACTGGGACAGTGCTATGAATGGTCTAACTCTCCACAAGCAGACTGGTCTCTGGTTACTGTACTGCTGAAGATTAGTATTCAATCAGTCTAAGAACAGCTCGTAAAACACCAGTAGGAAAATGTCACACACAATTGCTCTCCCTCATTCAGTAGCTGAACAGTGTGGAAATCAGCATCTTTATCATGCTGGTCTCAATGGTGTAAAAACGTGCTGTAGTCAATAAATTGCTGTGAAGAATGGCTTTGTCTTGACTGGGACAACAGCTCTGATGCAATGTAACCTGTCACCCCTTTCCATCATGCTGTATTGTCATTACCTGATCTGTCAGGTAACCCATATCACTGCACCAAAAAGTAAAAACCCCTAAAAGCTATGCATTCTTCAAAATCTGATTTCTCATTCCATTTAATTAATCCAATAGAATAAAGTTTTTATGCGTCTTTTGTTGACCAGTCTTAGTGTTTTTTAAAATGAATTACTACCCTAGTTTTCATGTGTTTCTACTTGCCATCGTCAGCTGTTACTTGGCACCAAGCAAGCTGCCCAACTCCCAACAATAACATATCAAGTTCCTCTGGTGTATAAACATAACAATACTGACAAACCCAGCACCTGTCCATGTCAATTTGGTCTTTCCAAAGTCAATCAAAGGGAAGCCATTAACAAAAACGTCTGAGTTGATACATTGGACTACGAGTTACACAGAAGTGACACATTACAGCAGGATAAGGTAACTGATTGTAGCTATACTGCAGCATGGTTTCTCTCAAAGCCTTTATCAGCTACACTCTAAACTAAATAATAGAACAGAAGGAATACAGCATCACTAACCGTACGCAGGAACTGAATCTCCTCCTCTCCATCTCCTTCTGCCATCCTCTCAAAGTAATACTGATCACTCCTTGAGAGAGATGTGGAAATGCCTCTCTCTTCTCCCTGGTTGCTCCTCAGCCAACCTTGCTGTCTCTCTCCCGCCTCTCTGCTCTCACTCCAAGCTACCGCCTGTGTGTGGTGGCGTACTTAAGGAGAATGTGGGTCTGGTGTCTCTGGCTACGTTATGAGACAGTGACAGTTAACTCCTGCTCAGTGCAACATAAAAGGTGATGGATCTGTGACTACAACACAGAGATGTAAGCTTTAACTGGACAGTTTAGCTAGAAGTCCTATAGGATTGTTGTACAGTATTACCAAATACACCGGTAAACATTTGATGTGTCTGAATCCGATTTAAACATAGCTACAATACGTGTAAATGGCCAAGCTAGACCCAAAACACGTGCATACTATAGATGGCAGTGTTGTTGCATCAGTCCCAAAAGGATCCCCCTTAGTGTAGGTCTGCAAAAGAGGTTTGTGAATATAGACGCATTTTAAAACCTTTGTACTTACTAAGTCAGGAGAATGACGTCAACTTCTAAACAAACAGGAAAATGCCTGTTTTATTAAGAGGGATATACTAATCTGATATGAATGAATAAATCAAAAGGATTAAAAAATATATTTTTATTAAAACTGAATACATAAAGATTAAGCAAATTAAATAGTCTGAGATATGTCAAATGCAACTTCGGACACAATAATAACAAAACATAACAGAGACTAATAAAACAACCTCATGAAAACAGAAAATAAACATGTGAGGATATAACTTGGCACAATTAAATCAAGCAACAGATGCCATTCTTTGTGCGGTTTTATTTTCCCATTTTAAAACCCTAATACTCAAAACCAAATTACTACAAACAGAGAACCACTTTGTATGTCCTGTACATGTCAGATCTGCAGAGGGTCCCCTGCACCAAGGTATATATGAACGGGGTCCCCTGTGGCAATGCTAATATCATGGATAGGCCAGCGAGGTGAATCTCTGTAGCCTCTCCTGGTGGCCAGGTGACTGAACTGCAAGACTGGGGGTGGAGACAATTCCACAGGAAGAGAACACCCATCCCTCTCACTGACCCCTCTGTCGACCTCTATAAAGTCAAAAGCCGTGACAGAGGTAGGGGAGCAGTTAGCTACCAACGGATCAGTGTAGAGTTCAGTTGATGATGTTCTGTCTATCGTTGTGGAAGAGGGTACACTGGGACTGGGAGAGCATGTTTCTGTTTGAGAGAGAGGAGGGGTTAGAGGAGAAGGGAGAGGAAGTTTGACTTCAGTAGTTTGGGGCTTCTGCTGTAGGGGGACCATGGTCTGAGGTAGAACACCTAAGATAGTGTCTGTCTGAGACAGTCTATCAAACTGCATTGGAACTGTAAGGTATTGCCCTTGCTCCTCCTTTGGATCACATATATTCAAGTGCATCTCTAGCAGGTCATGCAGACCTGACTCTGTGTATTGTTCCTCCAACAGTTTCAGTTGGCTTTCCCTGAGATGCAATTGTGATTTGTTAAATTGCCCTTGGTGAGATTCCTGGTTCTGCTTTGGATTTAGTGATGGAGGAGTACACAAATACTGGAGGGTTTGCAAGGGGTTATCCTGTTGTAGTTGAGGATCTGGAGTATGTTGGATTTCATTCTGCCCCTCTTGGGCAAATTGATAAAGACTTAGAGTTGGCTTTGGTGGTAAACATAGAACTGTCTCACTGGGGCTTTGAAAAACCCCTGGCTCATCCTGCTGATTTTTAGGAGCTTGTCCTGGAAAAGATCCGGGAACACCATCGTGACTGATGGAGCGTCCAAACCCCCTTTCTCCCTGCCGACGCAGATGTACAACGCTCCTCTGACCCCCTTCCCGCTGACTCTCATGCAGGACATCGTTGAGCTGGGGTTCAGGGGGCGGGGGAGAAACCCTGGGGCTACGGAGCAGTGTTGCCAGAGCATTGAAACGCCTGAGCTGCTCTGCTAAAGACAGGCGCTGGTGTGTCCTCTTAAACCCGAGTCCTGACTCTGTCATCTTCTCTTTCTTCACCAATGGTTTTTCCTCCAACTCTTCTGCTTCATCCATTCCTTTACCCAGCCCTTCATCCACCACAGTTATGGTTCTGGCTTGTTGGGGTTCCTCCCCCATAACCCAGGTGTCCTCAAAGACTCCATCTTCTTTCTCTGTTTTCTCCTTCTTGTCTATTTCATCTTGAATCCTCAGTTGGTCCAATGTCACCTCTGGCATACTGATGGAGCGACGAGGCCGACGGGGCTTCTGACCAACCCTGTCAGACATATCCACTGTTGACAGCTTCTTACTTAGACCCATCTCTTCTTTTATCCCAACCTGCTCCGGACCCCTAAATACACGGTTAGTTAGACAGTATGAAGCTGTTTCCTCTATTGTCTCCTTTTCCAACTTGAGCCCAGAGCAATCACGTGAATCCCCATCTTCTGTCCCGGTAGGCGAGTCAAATGTCGCGAGATCCAGGAAGTCATCAAGATTTTCAGCAAAGCTGTAGTTCAGCAGATCAGGTTTAGCCTCCATCTCATTCCCCACTAGAACTGAATACAGATAAAATGTCACATTGAGTATTTAAGTGAGTAACGTACATGGTATTATCCTACTAGCACTGATTTAGTTGATAACTTCTTTATTGAGGAAAAACGTACTTACTACGACTTTGAGTCACTCTTGATAAGAGCATCTGCTAAATGACTAAAATCTCGATGTAATGGACATTTTTTAAAAAAACAATCCAAACCTCGTCCAGGGCCATCAATCCTTTTGACAGGAATCCTGTACAGTCCAGCCTCAGAGCTGGATGCTTCAGTCATACCATCAGATACCGTCCTACTGCCCATGATCCAATTCTCAGTGTCATTCCCAATTGGTGTGGGGGAAGGGTTCTGTGAATAAAGTCACAGGGAAGTCAAACAATAGAGTGGCGTGTCAAAAGACCCAGTGTGTTAGAACAGAAGAATGAAAAGCATCAGACTTACAGGGCTGCTCCAGCTTGGCATGTTGAAGAATCTGAGAGATCTCCTTCGATGAGCCTTGTCATCTTGCACCGGATGCCTTTAGGAAATATACACAGTCACCTCATCAGCCACGAAAACAATGCAATAGACAAACAAGGGTTAAATATAAGATGCTTAAGATTTACTTGTTTGATGTTTTATGATGTTTTTTGTGATTCCTCCTCTTCTCTGAGGCACTGCGAGTGACAGACAGATCCTGCTCCCTACTGCCCTCCACTACACTCAGGACAGAGGTGTGAGTACTGGAAGGGCTTTGGCCGACTGCCAACTCGGAATCTACTCGGACAGTCAAAACATAGAACTTATCATACCGTACCTTATTCGACTGACTAAAAGCTATATTGCAGTACAGGCTACAAATACATCACCATTTGAGTGTAGTCTGCTGATGGATTGGCTGTCTTCTCTTAGGTCATGGATAGAGCGTCTGTATACAGAGAAGGATGGTATTAGCTCCATGTAAAACATTTAAAACAGAATCTGAGGTGGTTCATATATCTATCTATCGATATATCTATCTATATATATCTATATATCTATAAAAGTACCTTTTTTTAGCAGAGCCCTCTACATCAGGGACAGTATCTTCGCTCGATTTTCGTTTGGATGTGACTGGTGATTGAGGTGTGGTGTGGTGAGAGGTCTTTGTATTTTGCTGGCCTGTGGGGTCAAGGTTATAAAGTCAGGGGCAACACACCTATTGGCTATTACTAACAACGAGATCATTTCGACATAACTTTTTACTAAAAGCATCAGAACTAAGAAACCAGTTATTAAGCAGCAAAAAGCATATCTTTACCACAACATTATGCACGTACCGTCTGTGGGGTGTGAAGGGCCAGTGTGTGTGCGGCCTGTCTTGAATTTACTGAGAGCATCCACAAATATCTCTGGAGAGATCAAGCAAAAAAGAAATTCATGAATTGACAGCAGCGTATTCTTAAATTACTCTCACAGTATGAACCTCAAGACCTCGTCATTGCAAAACTCTCACCTCCAACACTGCGCCTCCTTTGACGTCTTAAACTCCTATACACACCAAGTCCTGCCCTCTCCTGAAACCTCCCTCCGTCAACTGGGGGTGTAGTGAATTCACCCGACTCTGCTACAGTTGCCATGTCCATAATAGAAGGGGGAACGACACCTTGTGGACGTATAGAGGAATGAAATCGGTGTCAACATTAAATCAAACACCCGTCATCAGCTACTAAACAAATGAATAGTTATCAGAACATACCGATACGATCTGCATGTATTATGAGCGTCTTGATCACTGCTGCTTGTCTATCCAGTTGTCTCTCTGTGCCTGCGGTCAGTTTAGAGCCCCCAGCTGGACAATGTAGCAAATTAGGTGCAATCACAAGGGCCAGATTGCCCACTTCCATACGATTCTCTTCACATCTAGTGAAAACGAGGGATCGGAGATGGAGAAACTTGGTGGTGAATGGAGGAACGCAGATGAAAGGAAAAGTAATCATGACTTTCTGGAGACAAACCTTTGAGCCGTCTGTCTCAGGAAAGTGCAGAAGTATCGGAGGGCCCGTGAATGAGAAAGAGGGAACAGGGCTGTAAGAAGAAGTGTGACTCCATCTTTACCCTGCTCCTGGCCCCCCTCCTCCTCTAAGCCCTGTGCACAGCACAGTGGCACCTGTAGATCCATAGGGATGAGGGGAGAGGGCAACTCCCGTAAGAACTGCTTCACAAGAGATGCCACATCACAGGACTGCAGAGTGGCTGAATGTGGCAGAGAAAAGACTGGCTCCCCCTGCTCCAGGCCAGCCTGTTATGAGGTGGTAGATGGTCAACATAGAAAAGATACATTGGGGTAAGAAAGTGGATTTTCCTACACATCTCTCCTGTGCAATCTTACCTTCAAAGCACGGATCCGACTCAACGACCCCGTCTTTCGAAACAGCCCTTCAGTATGAAGATGCTGGGATAAAAATTCACAGGCATCCACCAAGAACCTAAATTGGAAAAGTTAGATCACTCAATTGTAAGTTTGTCATGACCAGTTGTTCATTGTTTAAAATATATTCTGGTTACAATCACATCTCCCAGTTATGATTGTATTTAAACCTAAAATACAACTCAAGTTTACCAATTTGTAAGTCGCTCTGGATAAGAGCGTCTGCTAAATGACGTAAATGTAAATGTACATACTTTGGCACTGTCCCACTCATATCAGTTAAATGGCACTGGGGCAGCAAGATCAGGTCCCGACCAAAGGCAAATTGAGATTGGTTCTCCTGAAAGACATCCATCTACAGATCATAGAGGTACTATAAATGCTTTCTACAACAATCACACAACATTGGTAGATTGCAACTTATGACTAATAGATTTGAATATTCAAGAAATGTGGCCTTGGGAGTAATCATCACTCAACAAGTAATCAAAATGTCTAAGGTGGCGCCGTATTGTCTGTGTGTGGACAACAAACTTTATTGAAGCATTGAGGTTAACCGTTCAGGGAACATTTTGTTCATGTTTGTTACCGTTCTGACAGGGCCACTCGTGTATTGCCCATTGAAGAAGTTCTTCCAATTTTTCACGCGAACTCCAGATGCTTTCAAAGCATGTATCACGGCCACCACGCGAAGACGGTCGTCCGTGGGGTTTGGCATTGGTAGATCCAATTCGGCTGTGTTTAAAAAAATTAACAGTTTAAAGTAGAGGCCTTTGAAAACGACATCACTATACAAAACCGAGGCTGGGACAAGCTATAGAAACAATTTGCACGAAACTACAATGGACCTCAAATCCATTGACTTTGCTCAAATCACTTACAAAACGTAAATGTGGACAGCTACGTAGGAAAATTATGGAGCCGATGTTGTTGCACTTCTTTGATCCTCGCATCCTACCGCCACTGAGGGAATTCGATTATCTGGCCCGGGTTACACCGGTGAGAGGAGTTTACACCGGGTTTTAAAAAAAAACATGAGTTTTGTTACGGGACTGCCTACCGGGTGTGAGCCAAGTGCCGCGTTCAAAGCCCAAGGCGAAATCGGCTCAAACTGAGAAGAGGCGAAGCAAGAGGGATAACTGTGCCCAAAATCTGTCTTCAGCAGGTGGCGTGTTTTTGTATGGAAGTCAATGTGTCGAATTTGGTTAACAAAAAAAAAATGTCATGGTTTATTTGCTACGTGTGGTTTATTTTATCGATTAGAAGTTTCGAAATGTTCATGTTGCTATGAGTGTACTGATATACGTAGGACACGTGACATCCAAGCAATTTTGAGAAGAAAAAAAAACACTTTATATCGGAGTTGTTCCTGTTGTTGTCAGGTTTATCTGCCTCTCATTGGCTAGATTAGAATGGTCCCACCTGGTCTTGCTCCTCCGACTGCCTAAAACATTTATTTTCATTGTTATTCACTGGTCAATATAATGGATCACCTGTGGCTCAACAGAAAAGTGATGTAGCCTAGGCTAGATTAAGCACCTTTATGGAAAATATATGTTTTATTATTCTGGACGGTGCATCATTGATGCCTTGTTAACAGCATGATAAAGCGGCACCGATTACTGTTCAATTTGAGGTCGCTCCTCCCTCACCGTTTTTGCCCGTTCAGGTAACGGGCCATAGACGGTGCACCTTGACTCAGGTTAATATAACTCCCTCAATGATGTATATGAACCCTGGATTGCTAATGATATGAATTGGCCTATGAGAAGCTTTAAAATTGGCTATGCTAGCATTTCTCAGAAGAAGCGATCCTCACATGACTTGCTCAAATTACTTACAGATCCTAAATTTCGACAGGTAAATTGAAAAATAATGGAGCCGATCTTGTTGCACGTATTTGGTCCTCTCGCCATCAACATTGATTATACTTCCGGTCACCTGTGCCTAAAAAAGGTGTGATGGGCACGGTTCAGATGCGTGGCTGTACCACTGAGGGGGGGCGCTCAAGATGGCGACATGAGAGGGTGTAACATTTCTAGCTGAGGAACAATTTCAGGGTTTTCTCACAAAGTTTATAGTTTTAGACTGCAGTTGCAATTATTTTATTTTTTTTCCTCACAAAAAATGATATCTAACCATACAATTTAGCTATTTTTTATAATTTTGTAATTAATCAAACCATTGAAATATATTTTTGACGATTTCCAACGAACAAGCTTTTTTTTTTTTTTTTAAGTTTGCACAAATCTTTATTTAACTTGTTGTAAATAACAGTAACATGCAAAACATAAACATAACATAACATAACAGCCAGAGGGAATCCAAAGAAATTAGAGAAAAATAAAAAAACTATTATATCAAATCAAATACAGACATATATCGAATACATTTTTTTGACATATTGTTTTGTATACGTTTTAAAGATTCTACGTACTGTTCCAAATCAGATAAAAAAAATAAGAAAAGGGGCTTTTTCTTCATAAATTTTGATTTATGGATGAAAGATTTTCCTAATAAAATAAAGAGATTTATGACATACTCACGTTCAATTGTGGAATCAGTGTAGTAAAATAATATGTCAAACTTAGTAATATCAATGGTTGTATGCAATTTGCGGCTAAGATATAGTTTTACATCAGTCCAAAACACTTCACTATATAAAAACAATTACAGAATAAGTGTTCAATAGATTCAGTTTGTAGTTCACAAAAACTGCATTCACTGGTAACGTCAAATATATATTTAGAAATTAAGCTATTACACGGATAGCATCTATGGATTATCTTAAAGGAGATCTCCTTTACTTTATTGGTCACCATAAATCTGTGTGGAGTGAGCCAAGCACGGCGCCAGTTTACATCAAACGATGAAGCCCAACAAAATATCGCTGAGGGAATAGACTTCCTGTAGAAAATATCCCTTATTAAACGATTGTTGAATTTCGTATCTAGTAGACCAATGCCATTCACCTGAATATCGCTTACAATCGGAGATATTCCAAAATATGCATTATTCTGAAGTAAAGTTTTTATCCCACTAGGTATAGCTTTAATAACAGTGTCATATTCCTTGCTTGAAACCTCAAAGTTGTATATTTCCATAAATTCTCTCCGTGTAAATAGATTCCCACTGTTATTAACCAATTGGCTGACAAGAACAATGTTTTTCGAGAACCATTTATGGTTAAATAACATCTTATTTCTATGTAATATTGACCCATTGTTCTAAATAAAACATTTATGAGGTGAAAAGTTGTGTTTATACAACAAAGCCCAGCACATTAAAGCCTGCTTGTGAAAAAACGCCAGTTTCACAGGAATTTTACCCACAATATATGGACATTGTAGTAAAAAATTAAGCCCGCCGAACTTCTGAAAAACAAAATGAGGTATAATATTCCAGAAGCTATGAGGATTTTTTATGTACCTTTTAATCCAGTTGACCTTTGATATCTGATTGAAGAGAGTGAAATCTAAGACATTTAGACCGCCATCACAAACCCTGTTGGTGATAACATCTCTTTTTATCTTATGTGGCTTGTTTTTCCATATGAAGTTGTACAAAAGCCTATCTAAGGTACAGCAAGTGGATTTGGGAATGTCAATAGATGAAAAAAGATAGGATGCATGAGATAGCCCCTCAGCTTTGGATAAAAGCACCCTTCCTTGAAGACTTAAATCCCTCCCTAACCATGAGGAGAATTTTTTTTTGACAGATTTAGTTACAGGGTTCAAATTAAGATCATTCATAGCCTTAAGATTTTTGGTGATCTTTACACCGAGGTAGGTTACAGTATCTTTTTCAGAGATGTTACAATCTGCTGGGTTGACAGCTCCTTTCACAACAAACAACTCACATTTGGAAAGATTTAAAGTCAAGCCTGAGATTTTGGAGAACTGCTTCACGATATCCAATGCTAATCTAGCTTGAGATACATTTTTCAAAAAAAGTGAGGTGTCATCCGCCAGTTGGGATATCTTGATCTCTCTGGACTGGAATGTAATGCCTTCAAATGGACTTTTATGAACTAAAGACATAACATTTGAGAAACTAACAAAAATAAAAAAGGTGAAATTGGACAACCTTGTCGTATTCCTTTGTAAATGTTAAATCTTGAGGATGTTCCATGACAGAGTTTGATACAGCTATTGCCACCATTATACAGAGTTCTAATAGCATCAACAAAGAAACAACCAAATTTCAAATGCTTAAGACAATCAAAGATAAAATTGTGACTTACTCTATCAAATGCTTTCTGAAAATCCAGAAATAGGATAACAGGGAAGTCATCTAATAGATCACGATACTCAACCAAGTCTAATATCAGCCTCAGATTATTAGATATATGGCGCCCTTTCATAAACCCTGATTGACATTCATCAATCAGATCATTTAAGCAAGACTTTAACCTTTTTGCAAAGATTAAGGCTATAATTTTGTAGTCGTTATTTAGGAGTGTGATTGGACGCCAATTATCAATACTTAGGAGATCCTTGTGTGGTTTAGGTATAAGAGTAATAACCCCTTGCTTCAGAGAGGCAGGTAGTTTTCCCTTCTTTATAGCCTCCTTAAAGGTTTCAAGTAAAAAAGGTGCCATTTCTTCAAAGAAGGTTTTGTAAAATTCAGAGGTTAATCCATCGCAACCTGGAGATTTGTTATTTTTTAACTGAGCAACCCCGTACTGGATGTCCATAATGGATAAATCTTGGCAACAAGACTGATTGAGTTCTTCACTAATCAAATTAACATTCTCTATAGAATCAAGGAGATCCTTAGAGTCACTCAAATTATTATCTAAGGAGTAAAGATTCTCATAAAATTTAGTGGTAAATTCTGATAACAACTCTCTATCCTCAGTGGTAACCCCATTAATCTTAAGTTTCCGAAGTGTGTTGAGTTCCCCTCTCCTCTTCTCCAAATTAAAAAAGTATCACCTGTTCTTTTCACCTTTTTCAAGCCATTGTTTTCTAGATCTTATGAAAGCTCCTCTAGCCTTTTCCTCATACAATGTATCTAGTTGATTCTGTAAATCATTCAATTTAGCTTTCTCATTAAGATCAAGATGCTCAATCTCTGTGATATCGGCAATTGTCTTAGAGAGTTCAGCTACCTCACATCTCCTTCTTAAAGCAAGCCGTTTTCCATAAGTAATACAGGCTGAGCGGATTTTAAATTTCAGTAGTTCCCAATATTTCCCATATTCTGCATTAGATGTAGCTAAACTCCAGTAAACAGAGATTAGATTCTTAATCACATTTTTTAAATCATCATGCAATAACAATGAGTTATTTAGTTTCCAGTAACCACCAGAGTATTTCTTACCATCATTACTGCATATTCTTACAGTCAACCATATGACTTTATGATCCGTCAGGACTGCAGGCAGTATTTTTACCTCTACAGTGTTGGGCACAAGACTAGAGGTTATTACCCACAAATCAATTCTTGATTGTAAGGAACGATCTCTATTACTCCATGTGTATTGTATCTCTCCAGGGTTTTTTACTCTCCATATGTCAATTAAGTCCAGGCTTTGGCAGAAATTCACCAACTTGTTCACACCAATGTTAGGCCTATGAGGCAATCTATCAGTCTCATTAGAATAAACCATATTAAAATCTCCACCAACTATAATCTGACTGGATGGATATTTTCTCAGAAGACTTTTAAGAATTTCTTCAATTTCCTCTAGAACTAAGTTATTTGGAGGACTAGAACAGTATCCATATACATTACACAACACAAATAATCTGTCCATGTGGTTGATGACCGCTACTAGCCAATGTCCATTGGAGTCCATTTGAGTAAACAAAAATTTCCCTTTGAAATTGTGTGCTAAAATTGCAACCCCAGCTGAATAATTTGTCCCGTGGGCCAAAAAAATGTCACTGCCCCACTGATTTTTCCAATAATTATAGTCCTCTTTGCATGAATGTGTTTCTTGAACGAATACAAGATCTGCATTGCAGTCCTTACAAAACAAAAAAAAAGCTTTTCTCTTCAACAGGTTACGTATCCCCCTGGCATTGATTGACATAAACTTCAAGTCCATATCTATAGAATAGAAAGAAAAATCCTATGCAATCTCAACTTTACCCTCTCTATAAAAAGTTGCTTCATATATGTATTAACAGAATTCTTAACTTGTAAAACAGTAACACCATGTTTCAGAAGTAGAACGTTCAGTTTGCAGTGGGGAAGGAACTACCTTGTAAACCTACCGACAGACAAATCACCCCGGTCGTATTTCTTTACCGTTGGCGAAAAAGGCTCTGATTCCCCTGTAGTATCCACCGTTTCCTTGATTTCGGGCCTGTTGTACGAGAGGCCACAATTTTGCCTTTGCTGCCTTGTCTGCTGCAGTCAAGTCCTCACCGAATCGAAGTTTTCTTTCTTTCAGAAAGGCGCTTTCCTTTGCTTTCTTCCAAACTGCATCTCTCGCTGTGCGAAAAGCAAACTGGATGATGATCGATCGGCTGACGATGGCATCTTGTTTCTTCCCAATACGATGAGCGACATCCACAGCCATATCCATATATCCATCGGGAAAGTCCGGTGCCACACGGTTACAGATGTCTCTTACTAAGCGCTTCACATTCTCATCCTGGTCCTCGGGGACACCGTAAAGCCGTAGCCCCCACCTTCTCCGGTATCGCTCTGCTTCCGATAAGCGCTCTTGCATGTCTGCGATGGTCTTCTCCTGAGCAATGCATTTCTCAGACGTAGCAGTGTTTGCAAGTTTAAGCTCTTCGATACTCTTGTATGCATGATTCAGAGAGGTCTCGAGGTCAACTATTTTTGATGTGTTTTCGCGTATCATTTTCTCCAGACCGTCGGCTCTTTCGTTTACAGCATCGATTATGTTGATCTGTAGTTCACGCAAAGACAATTCTTTATGTGTCTTTTTGGGTGCAGGACTATTGACTGCATTTTCAGAATCAACCGAATGTCCAGAATCCTCCATTTCTTCTCCTGAGGAGTCAGGTGGCGGTTTTTCTCCAACGTATGAGTGCTCAGCTAGCAACTGCTTTCTCCTCCCTTTGCTCTTTCGCACATTTTTTCCTTCCATTTCTCAAAAGTTATGAATCAAATTATCGGTCAACTAAGTGTTGTTCTCTATTGTGTTTACTATAAGCCAAGTTCCGTTACATTTAAGTAAGTTTGAGAGGGATAAAAGTTAAGGTTACTCGGAGCAAGCTGAAATCTCGTCTACACTCGCTGCCATCTTCCAGCGCCTCTGGTCCAACGAACAAGCTAGCTAGGAAAGTTTCAGCGTGTTTAAGTTAAGTTAGCCTGCTAAGGTCTTCATAGCTAGTAGCATGGAATCAGGACATGACCCAACTGTTGCTGAGATAATGGATGTTGAAACTTCCTAGGAGAAAAGAGGCATTGTTGAAACTCACTCGTATGCTTGCAGTGTAAAAAAGGGGGGTGAATGTGATTCATACCCGAAATTCCCAACAAAGGAGCAACTTCCAAAGAAGATGAGAAGTGAACCATCAATGAGCCAGCTACAGGACATCATCTTCCGCATCCTCACGGTTAAAATCAAAGAGAGCGCAGATGACATCATGAATTTGGTGAAAAAGAACGCTATCAGCATCGTTAACCTGAAGAAATCAATTGATTTCAATGCTGAGGAAGTAAAAACTCTGAAGCAGCAGAACGCAACATTGAACATTCTGGTTGCAAAGCAGGAGCAGAAACTCACTGAAATGGAGTCAAAAGTAAACGAGAATGTCCGTTATAGTCTGAGATGGAATCTTCGAATTTATGGAATAGCAGAAAAATCTGACGAGAACATCAAAGCAAGAGTGAAGGACATTTGCAGGGCATAGTCCCGGAGGAGTGAAATGTTGTTGCAGGTTCTCTGGATGTAGTGCACCTCCTGGGTCTGCTGAGAGATGGTGGGATAACAACCAGCCACCACGACCAGTGATCATGAGATTCATCTCGAGGACAACGAGGGATATGACATTGCAAAGTGCGAAGAAAAATGACTATTTAAAGAAGAACAACCTGAGGTTCAAGGAGGATCTGACAGCATTTGACAAAGAAGCTCGGAATCGTCTGTGGCCGATGACTGAGAGAGCAAGGAAGGGAAAAGTGCATACTTTGCGGGAGCCAAGGCTTTTGTTAATGGAAGGGAAATTCACGCTGACGCCTAGCTTGTTGACTGCTGGACTTATCAAGTGAGTTGTGCAGGACTGAGTTTTATTTGCATCTGATAAAACTTTTTATTTATTGAGGAAAGAGCATTGTTTGTGTGAGCCAAACTGTTTTTATATTTTTTATGGCAGGGAAATTCGCACTGACACTTAATGTTAGCTTGATGGCTATTCGTTTTTACCAATCTATGGTACAATGTTATTTGCAATTGTATAAAAAATATAATTTAGGTCAACCACTTGCGTGGCGCAAAGGACTGTTTTTATTTGCAACTAGTAAGAACTTTTATTTTTGTGAGAACCCGATTCATGTGAACGTATACAAGTTTAATATTCTTCATATCGTCACTGTGATAGTAAATGTCAATTTCTGTTTTTTTCTATTAATGCCAGGGGAATCCGTAATATTTTGAAAAGGAAATCTTTATTTTTGTATTGTAAGGGTAAGAGTGACAACTTTTATTTCATTCAAGAAACTCATGCCTGTTCCACAGATGCTGCGTTTTGGAAGTGTCAATGGGGGAATGATATTTGGTTTTCATTTGGTACTAATCGGTCAGCAGGTGTCGCTATTTTAAAAGGCAACTTTAAGGGTCATATTGAGTCATGAAGCAGATAATACAGGGAGATGGATTATACTATTGGTAGATGTCAACCACGTTCAATTCATTGTTGTAAATACTTATGCTTCCAATAAAAAGTCAAGTAACTGTATTTTATTTAGATACATTGAGAGGAAAATAAGTAAAATTGTGTCTAAATTTCCATTGGCCAAAGTAATATGGGGTGGAGATTTTAATACAGTATTACATGATGATCTAGATAGATGGCCTCCTAAGGATAGCAATTATGTTTGTGAGATAAGGAATATATGTCTAAGGTTAGGTGTTCTAGATATTTGGAGACATAAGAACCCAGATAAGATTATGTTTTTGGAGTACCAAAGATTTATCTATACAATCCCGTATTGATTTATGGCTGATATCTGAAGATATGGCTGACAAGGTTGATACAGTCTCGATTGAACCATTGATTTTAACAGACCACAAAGGGATCTCAATAAAGATAAATATGCATGGTTTGTCAACAAAAAAAGTTAGTAAAGGTTACTGGAAAATGAACAAGACTTTGTGAGAATTAAGTATTTAAGAAGGAAGTAGCTGGAATTATTGATAAATACTGAAATTGTGCCTGTGTTATGAATACGTTTGGAAGTTACTGGGAGCGAATGAGATTTGATATGGCTTTTGGCTGTTTCAATGGGGAAAGAAATTGCTTGTGCCAAGAGAAAGAATATGACATCATAAAGGGAATAATGGATTATACTAAAAAACTGAACTAACTAATAAGAAATTACTGGAGATATCATCGTTGCAAATGCAGTTAGACTGTATCTACGAGGAAAAGGCCCGGGGAGCGTTTGTAAGATCAAGACGAAAATGGATGGAAGAGGAAGAGAGAAATACAAAATATTTTTTTAATTTAGAAAAAAGGGTAGGTGAAAAGACTTCCATCTATATATTAATAATACTCCCAATGAAAATCCAAAAGAAATCTCTCAGCATGTTGCCTAGTTTTATCAGAATCAGTATACATCAGCCCAGCCAACTTCCAATATGAATCTTTTCTTAGACAATGTAGCAAACATTGCTAAGAAGATAGATAATGATTTCAGGGATTTTTGTGATGATGAGTTATCTGAAATTGAGATAAGACTATTAAAAGCCTTAAGGACAATAGGTCCCCTGAAAATGGTTTAATAAGCGAGTTTTATAAAGCATTCGACGATAAATTGATTCCTTTCATTCTTGCTATGTTTCAAGAATCAATAGAAAAAGGAGAGTTACCGGCTTCCTTAAAGCAAGGTGTAATTACTTTGATTCCCAAACCTAATAAGGATACTCTTTATATAGACCACTGGAGACCCATTAGCCTGTTGAATAATGATGTGAAATTATTTGCCGTTGTGTTTGCTAAGAGGTTGAAACAAGGCTTGCATCATATAATTGATGAAGAACAATCTGGTTTTATGCATGGTCGACACATTAGTAATAACATCAGGTTGACCTTAGATATGCTTGACTATAATGACCTCATCCTTGATGATAGTTTTCTTATGTTTGTTGATTTTATAAAGCTTTTGACACTGTAGAACATGAGTTTATGTTCAAAGCAATATGTTTTTGAGGGTTTGGTGACTTTTTTTTGAAAGCAGTCCAAACTTTATATAGTGGTTGTTCTAGCTCTGTAAAATTAGCTCACGGGACATCCCAAAGATTTGATATTGGCCGTGGCATTAGGCAGGGCTGCCCAATTAGTCCATTTTTATTTTTATTGGTTACTCAAATTATGGCTCTTCATATCAAGAAAGGGAATTTTCAAGGTGTTTCAGCACTTGGCAATGAATTTAAACTATGTCAACTGGCTGATTATACCACTATAATTTTTAAGAGACAGGAATGAGGTTTCTAAAGCAGTTTCCTGTATTGACGACTTTTCCTTAGTTTCGGGTTTGAAAATTAATATCAATAAGTCAGTCTTATTTCCACTCAAGGATTGTATTTTACAGGAAGTATATGGTATCCCAATTAAAGATAAGGTTACTTATCTTGGAATTGTTTTATGCAAGGATGAAAAACAAAGGAGTGAATTGAACTAGTCCGGTGTGGCTCAGTTGGTAGAGCATGGTGTTTGCAACACCAGGGTTGTGGGTTCGATTCCCATGGGGGACCAGTACGGAAAAAAGAAAATGTATGAAATGTATGCATTCACTACTGTAAGTCGCTCTGGATATGAGTGTCTGCTAAATGACAAAAGATGTTTAAAAAAAAATGTAAATGTAACTTTAACCCCATTATTGAGAAAACAAAGAAGAAATTGAACCTCTGGTTGATGAGAGATATATCGTTATACGGTCGGGTTTTATTATCCAAAGCTGAAGGGTTATCCAGATCGGTTTATGTCTCGTTATCACTTGACTTACCCCCTAAAATTGTGAAAGACTTAGATAAGATCCTTTATAATTGTATTTGGAGGAACAAGCCTCACTATCTACAAAAAGATATTCTCACTAATACCCAAGAACAAGGAGGTCTTGAGGTTGTAGATTTCAATACTCTAAATAATACTTGTAAAATAAATTGGATTCTGAAGTATGTTAAGAACCAGAACAGTATTTGGAATGTCTTCGCTAAGTATTTATTTGACTGTTGGTGGTTTAGAATTTTTGCTTCGTTGTAATTTTGATGTTGATAAAATCCCAGTAAAGTTGGCCAAATTCCATAAGCAGGCAATTTTAGCTTGGATGTTAGCGTATAAACACAATTTTTCCCCTCACAGATACTTTTTATGGAACAACAAAGATATACGATTTAAAAATAAGTCTCTTTTTTCATAACTGGTTTGAGAATAAAATTATTTTGGTTGGTCAGTTACTGAATGAGGATGGATATCTACTCTCATATTGGGAATTTCTTGATAAGTTTAAAATTCCAATAACCCCGAAAGAATATGCAATTGTTTTTGATGCGATTCCAAGGGGGGTTGTATCTCTTTTAAATTCCTCTCTGGTTGATGTAAGTAACATTAGGTTTACATAAAAATATATTCATTGGCAATTGTAGTAGAGTGATGTTGTTCCCCTAGATTATGCACCAAGTTGCACGCAAGGACAGTTCAAGTAGGCCAGGGCAAGAGGGGATGTTAATAAGTTAATAACAATAATAATAATTCAATGTGTTTTCTTTATTTAATTACAGCAGCATAGTTAATGTTATTTTTCAGTGTACAAACATTTTTTGATATCTATATTGTAAATACACCTAATTGTAAAAGTTTGTATATTTTGGTTTGGTCCATCGCGGGTTATCCGTACTTGCGGACCCTGTTATCGTTCTCTTTTGCCGGACCTTCAGCTAGCAAGGTGCCCGAGAGCTGTGACTGCACCGAGGGCTAACCTATTGTGTGTTGTCTCTTCGTGTGCAGGACCAATAAACATGATTCAACCATCATAATTCCAGTTGTGGCAGTGTCCTGATTAAAAGTACACAACGCAGAACGAACCACGCTACACAATATTAACATCAAAGATAAATGTAGTAATAAACAGATTAGGAATATTGTTTGTGATACTACAATTCCCTCAGCAATATTCTTTTGGTCAAATATCAATGGTGATATACAATGGGGGAAAGCATCGAAAATTACAAACAAATATTGTATCAGTAACAAAGTAAAGGATGTTTCACTTAAAATGTTACATAGAATTTATCCTGTGAAACATGTTTTGGAAAAATTCAAGCTGAATATAACTGATTTCTGTGGAATGGAGGAGACCATTTTGCATGTGTTTTTTGCCTGTATTTATAGTAGATTTTTTGGGGATTGACATACAGAATTTTGTTACAAAAAAAATAGGACCGGTTGTACTATTTAATGGTTTTGATATGATTTATTTCAGAAATTCTGATAAAGATGTAGTATATTTAATTCAACTGCTAATAATACTAGGTACATTTCATATTCACAAATGCAAATGGGCTAAGTCAAAACCTAACTTTTTTCACTTTATAAATGAGTTAAAACAATATGGCACTACCTTAACTAAAATGAAAAACAAAAAGGCAATTAAAACTTGTATTATTATTAAATATGATTTGTTTGTTAACGATTCCTGGCAATGTAAATAGTTTGTTTGCATGTGACTATTTCTCTTTTGTTTGTTGATATTTGTTAATCGAATCCCCACGGTGTTTTTTTAATTATCTGGCCCGGGTTACCCTGGTGAGAGGAGTTTGCACTAGGTGAACAGTGATTGCATTCGTTTTGTAACCGCGCTGGCCCCCGGCGTCAGCCAGGTGCGCTGTTCAAAATCCACGACGACGTCAGCTCAGAGAGGAAGAGACGAAGCAAGAGGGATAGCAGGGCCCAAAATCTGTCTTCTCCAGCAGGTGCCGTGGTTTCCTTTTTTTCGCTCATCAGGCGAGGAGTTTTTGTAATGTGGTCAATGAGTAGAATTTGGTAAACAAAAGTGTACTGGCTTATTTGCTACGTGTGGTTTATTTAATCGAATATAAGTTTCGTAATAGGTTGTTACGAGTGTACTGGTATAAGTAGGACGTGACATTCCAGCAACTTTGAGAAAAAACACTATTGTCACTCCTCAGAAGTAGTCCTCCATAGAATGAATGGAATTCAACAGTATTTCAATTAAATGTTTCAAGGACAAAATGGCATGTATTTAAGTATTTTGTTGTATTGGGGACAGTAATATTCTAAAAGTGAAAATCCAGTCAACTTTTTTTAATTAGTCCACTGTTAAAGGTCCCACAATGTTATACATGTGCGCGTTAGGTTTTCAAAGAATTTGACTTTCAAGAAGCAAAGTGTTGCCGGCCACATCATGATGATGCAAACAGTGGACTTGTGGAAAAAAATACCTAAAGATAGTTTTATTTTCCCTTTTAAGTGTCTTAATAGAATAAATGTGGCAAAAACAAAATGTAGACATAGAAATGCTTTTCTATAACCCCCACTTACAACGGTGGGGGAGTGCCGAGATGGAGGTGTAGCAGTACTCTTCTTGCGTTGTGAACAATCAACGACACGAACTCCAACTTGTAGCACCAGTCATAGAGATGTATTCTGATAGAAACAGCACAAAATTGCACGTCATGCAATGCACGGCTCACCAGCCAACGCTGTACTCACGCACGCTGGTTTGGTGCTTGTTCACTGGGCAATGTAGTTACCAAAATAATACAACAATTATAATATTTTGAACAATGTACCCGATAGAAACAACACAAAATTGCACGTCATGCAACACACGGCTCACCATCCAACTGCACTCACGCACTGTACAAAATATACAACCCCCCCACCAGACACAGTAAGTTGCTAGCTAGTATTAGCTGGAATTCTCTACAACAAAATGCACAACACATATTCACCAAAAACCGCTGCATCTTATGTATGGTGTTCTAATAACATTTACAAACAAATTGATGTAAATTTAAATCATCACTTGGGAGTAAAAAAAATCACTTTTGACGTGCAGTGCTTTGCAACCAACAACTTACCGCTGGTTTGGTGCTTGTTCACTGGGATGATTCTAACAAACATCCTCCCTCGTAAGCAAGCTACGCAAACCAGCCAATAAGATGCCATGTCGAGTAGGTGAAGGCAAGGCAAAAATAAAAGCAGAAACCCATTGGCTTAACAATAAAGTGGCAAAGGGAATCACCAATATAACCCTGTTACAGAGGCACGGTGGCTTCAACATCGGACCCCATCAGTCATCTAGTGTATATATAAATCATTGGTCTGTACTGAAGTCAAAAATATCATTTGAAGTGGTCAGTACATAATGGAAAAGATTCTATAATGTATAGTTGCTCATCCATAGTTATGTTTCATCCTCATACATACCCGCCATACAGGACTATGACATTTATATCTGTTTTCTCATGGTGATAAAACAAAAGTACAAAAGTACAAGGAAGTACTTAAGGCTTTATTTAAACAGACAGTGACATTTAAACGGTATTGAAGTAATCAAACGAATAGACTCTACAGGTTTCTAACATATTCTAAAGTATTTTTAAAAAATACTATATTTTTTATCCACATAATCAACTTCCTATTTGTCCCCCTCAAAAATATCACAAATCAATTATAGCCTATCCTTATTAGCATTTCTTCAATTTAATTTAAATTCCACATCAACACATTTTTGTTGATAAATTTGACTTTTTGCAAAATTTCAGGACTTTGTGGATCTGCATTAATTATATTAATGTTAAACAAAGTGTATTTTAATATTGAAATCTTCCTGCTTGTGGGTTTGTCTTTATCTCCATGTTGCTAAATTCTACCTTGTCATTTCCTTCATACAACCTATTGTGTTACTCTCGTTTGTTTCTCTTTTTTCCAGAAAGGTTCTGTCGTTTCTGACCACCCCCTCCGCGTGGCCCTCCACGTCCACGTCCTCGACCCCTCCCTCCTCCCTCTCTCCGTCCCTCCCACATGGGCATGGGGGCCTCAATTTCTCCTGGCCGTCCACCCCGGTCTGGTACACTGCCCATCAATACCTTCACAGAGACAGAGGAGAAGACAGAATAATTCATCTCTTTATCTTCATTCTAAAATCTAACAAAACTCAAAGCTAGTTAGCTACAGCATACCTTGTAGACTTCAGTGCTTTCCCCTGCCTTTACTGGTAAAATGTAAGATTGGTCTTTTCTTGCTGCAAGCAGAAGAGACATGGAGACTTGGGATACGAGAGGAAGTGATGAGAGTGGAGGTATTGAGGCAAGCACTTCACTGCGCTCCTGTGGAGTACATGGAAACAGGTTTACCATTAATATACATGAAGCTACTAACAATAAAGGAATATAAAACTAAACAATATATTTTTGGGATCTGTGTTATTGTCAAAAGTCTATATTCAGATATATATGCAAAAACTTAACGCTGACTTACACAGATCGTCAATCCTAATTTTCTTGCTGACTGTGGAACTACACTTCTGGTTCTGACTTCGTCCCTGCGCTTTGCTGTGCTCTCAGTAAATGCTCACTGAATGCAAAAAATTCTGTTGCTCATCACACCATGGTGATGAGCATCACACCAGACATTTTTTGGACTTATTCTGGAGACCCAGGTCTGATGGAATATGGTCCTTAGGAGTTGGAGATCTTATCACACTACCATATTTAGCAGATATGATCCAAAGGTCAGTGCTGGCAACACCTTACAGACTGTTCCACATGGGGCGCAGCATGCTGCCTGAAGCTGTGAAGATAGGAACAAAGTCCATTTCTGTGCTGTGCACATGCCTGCTAATTCTGCTCGACGTGGCCTTGCGTTTGCGCCCCATTGACTACAATGCACTCTAGTGCTTTTAATGTGGACATACATTAGGAACACCTGCTTTTTCCAATGACAGACTGACCAGGTGAAAGCTACGACCCCTTATTGATGTCACTTGTTAAATCCACTTCAATCAGTGTAGATGAAGGGGAGGAGACAGGTTAAAGAATGTTTTTTAAGCCTTGAGACATGGATTGTGTAGGTTTGCCATTCAGATGGTGAAGGGGCAAGACAAAATATTGAAGTGCCTTTGAACAGGGTATGGTAGTAGATGCCAGGCAGACCGGTTTGAGTATGTCAAGAACTCAAGTTTCCCGTTTGTATTAACAATGGTACACCACCCAAAGGACATCCAGCCAACTTGACACAACTGTGGGAAGCATTGGAGTCAACATGGGCCAGCATCCATGTGGAATGCTTTCAAAACCAAAGAATTGAGGCTGTTCTGAGGGCAAAAGGGGGTGCAACTCAATATTAGGAAGGTGATTAATGTTTTGTACACTCAGTATCGATTTAGCCTGCATATTAAGTAACGTTTAGTAGAGAGGCAGTGTTGCATACCTTTTCCTTCTCTCCCCAGGCAAAGGACTGAAGTGTGACCTGAAAACGTTTGATCATCATTTGGCGTCGACAATGATAGTCCTCTAATAGAGCCTGATTTATCTTCTGGACATGCCTCTAAATAGGTGGAAAAACCAATACAGAAATGAATAACCTGGTGAATAATTAAGGTACCAAATACACTGACAATCTTCAGCATTGTCATGAGGAACCCCCCCCTCCCTTGACAACCTACCCATTGCTCAGAGTTGAGATTGGTGTCAAGCAGAGGTTCTGTCACATCGCCACACGGCAATATCGCAAGACGTGACTCCACCTTAATAGTAAAGCGTGATAGAGAAGTGGGCACTGTATCAACAGCAAAATTCTGCAGACACTTTTTATATCACATCCTGTCTGAGTCAGCCTCCTCCTTACCTGATGGCACACATCTGTAAGCCGTGAAGACTCGTCCATGTTTAGGGTTTGAAGCAACAGAGCCAATTCACGCTCTGTTTCTTCCTTCCTGTCACCTTGTTCCATCTCCTGGCCATCTTCATATTCTTTACACCAGTTCTTTGTATCAACAATGCTGGGATCTTCCACTCTCTGCTCTTTCTCAGATTTAACTTCACTCTTCTCATCCTCTGGATGTAATTCTTTATGTTGAAGTATGCGTGCTGCTTGTAATTCTGACACCATGAACTCTGCAAATAAGACCATAAGGACAATAGCATCAACAATACACAACTTACATTATTCACTTCGTTTCAACACTTTGACATTTCAAGAACTCCCACCTGCCTAATCTCTCACCAGTGACTTTGTTGAGGAGAGGAGGGCTCAGTGGATCTGTGGTCAGTGCAGTGTAGGGACAAAGTAACTCGGTCAGCAGGGTCCGCAACTCCCCCACTAGGACAACACCAGTCTTTCGGTCTGAAATGCATGCGTACCAAACACACACGCCATAATTGAGCAAGGCACTTAGCTCTAATGTGCTTCAGGGACACCGTACTACTATGACTGACCCTGTAAAACAACACATTTCACTTCACCTGTCCTGTGTATGTGAAAATAAAAATAATATATATAGTGTGCAAAGCTCAAAGCTGTCATCAAGGCAAAGGTTGGCTACTTTGAAGAATAACATATTTTGAATGAACACTTTTTTGGTTACTACGTGATTCCATATGTGTTATTTCATAGTTTTGATGTCTTCACTATTATTCTACAATGTAGAAAATATAAAAAATAAAAAACAATGGAATTAGTAGGTGTGTCCAAACTAGTAGGTGTGTCTGTATATAGCAAGTGTCTGTAGGTGCACCTTCTAGTTGCTACCCTTGTATCATGTACAATTGCATGACTTAGTTGTAAGGTTATACCCTGTAACTCTGAGCAGACAGCCCTCAATTCTGACGCCAGCCAAGTGAGCAGCGGACAAGGAAGCTCATCACACCTGCACCGTCTGACACAGACACTGCTTGTGTACCTGAAATAATGTTAAAGTAATGACCACGATCAAGCAACACGTAATAGCTAGATAGATAAGGTTCAAAAAACACACAGTAGCGAAAGCAAACTTATTAAACTGAGCCTCTCAGCCATTAGTTGAGCTACTCTTGTGCTATTTACTTGTCTATCCCATCTGGCACGTGCAGCACGTCTGGTAGCTAGGCTTCTGACATCCGTTAGCTAGGTCGCAGACATAAGCTAATCTGTTTTAAAAATAAACGTACAAACTCACCCAATAGACTTTATAGCATATATTGTTCCTATATCTCTCTCCATTATAGACTCAATAGAACACATTGAAACATGTATCCAATCATGTAGCTATTGCATTTGCAACAAGTAATTTTCCTTTCCCGTCTTTCCCAATGTTTAGTTAAAAAGTTGCAGAAGCGCTGTACTTCCGGGTTCTGTATGTATACAATGGATTCAAGGCAAGGTTAATAGATCGACAATCCACTTTGATGCATCGATGCGAATAACACATTACAGGACATATGCATGGATGAAATAGCCAGTGTGGCTGTTAATTTCTGTAGGTAAATTAGAATAATTATCATGCATTGGGACATTTTATTATAATATCCGTTACCTAAAGGCGTGATTCTGCACTGTTTTACTCCTTTACACTGTGCCTTAAAAACAGGTTTCAAAGGTTATTGCCACAGCTGCAAGGGGTTAATTAACAGTATATGTCGTTATAGCTATGTGGGTCTTGTAATGATCCATAATTAAAATCTCAACTTGTGACCAGTAATCAAGAAACAAGACAGAAAAAAAAATTAAAACTAGAGACAAAGTCTTCAGATTTTATTCTCAAATACAAAAAGAGTAAGTTTTGATTTAACACAGAACCACATGCAGATACTGTTTTACATACATGGTATATGGTATAAAAAAGTTTTACAACCACACAAACTAGTTAATGATCACAAAGATTGGAAAAACAAGTTGGAGGGACAATAGATGACCACCACTGTTACAGAACGTTTTAAATGGTGTGAAACAATACATTTTGGTAAATGTTGTTTTACAAGCTCTCTTTATACAGGTTATAGAAAAAAGTAATCAAAATGTTTGTCTTCAAGACTTCAATTTCAATAAATATGGGCAAAATATTAATGGATTAAATCAAAACCTCAACAGTTGAAGATACATTTTTTTTGTATATATATATAATTAGTCCAGACTCTACACCAATTTCTTTAAAATGTATGGTTCTTTGATCTAACATCTAAAACTAAAAATGACGCGTAAACAGCAAAATATTAAAACAAAAAACAAAATGTTGTCCTACAATCTTCCATCTCTCTTAAAAACACATTGAAATGTACACATGCAAATCCCAGCTACCTTTTATGAGCTCTAATAAACATTCACTGCACAACACTGAAAAGTGTACTACATATGCATGTTAAACTACACCACTGTTGCTCATTTAAAATAGCCAGGGTCTACAAACAGGCAAGACAAATAAGCTGTATGTTACTAAATGGTTGCAGGACCTACTGCAAAAACAATGCTAATGTTGTGGCGTGACATTAAAAAATAAATCCTATACCAGAAAGGCAGGGAGAAAAACCACTAGACCCTGAAAAGAAAACCTTGAAAATGTTAGCTATAAGAAAGGGAAGACTAATCATTAAGGAGATGATGGATGAGGACGAAAAGACAGGTGTAGCCTGCAGGCAGGATAAGCAATGGAATGCTGCTCAGGGAATGGATCCGTCTCATCAGTGCACTACTGTAGACCTACTGCGTGCCCTGGGAGCCCTGAGAACCCTGGCTGTAGTTGCCATAGTTGCCGTATTGGCTGTAGTACTGATTCCATTGGCTCTGGTTCTGGTAATACTGCTGCCACTGCTGTGCATACTGGATCAGAGAGAGGGAAAGAGAGCAAGACATTATGAAGTGAGTTTTAGACAGGTGACAGGTTAACGTTGATATATGTGTAACAGTGTAGGTTCCGTCCCTCTCTTCGCCCCAACCCGGGCTCGAACCAGGGACCCTTGCACACATCAACAACTGACACCCACCGAAGCATCGTTACCCATCGCGCCACAAAAGCCGCGGCCCTTGCAACGCAAGGGGAAACCCTACTTCAAGTCTCAGAGCGAGTGACGTCACCGATTGAAACGCTATTAGCGCGCACCACCGCTAACTAACTAGCCATTTCACATCGGTTACATATGGGCCAACCTAAGAAACTAGTTAGTCACCTGTTGATACTGCTGGTTGTAGTTCTGCTGCTGCTGGCTGTAGGTCTGTCCAGTGGCGGCAGGAGCAGCAGCAGCAGCGGCAGGAGCAGCAGGAGTTTGGCTATAGCTCTGGCTGTAACCTGGGTACTGGCTGTAGTTGCCGTAGTTGTAACCCTGGTTGTAGTTGCCTTGATTGTAGCCTTGATTGTAGCCCTGATTGTATGTCTGTGGCTACAAGTTAACACATACAATGTCAGAAAGTTGGAAGGACTGGTGAAGTGTTGACAGGGGAAGAACCACATGTAAGGAGATGCCATTAAAAGGGAAACACCAACATTTTGCAACTTCATATTCATTATCTCCAGCACCACCCCAACATCAACATGTGAAAATGGTGCATTTCTATGTTTTGTTGTAAGATAGGAAGAGTGTTTCCAATTACATCATGAGTGCAGGTCGTGTGACTTTGACCAATTGTGAGTAGGCATTGCCTACTAATTGGTTGATGTCATTATCCGTTTTATTACAAAACATTAACACGGCATTTTCACATGATGTTGGGGTGGTACTGGAGACGATGAATATGAAGTTGAAAAATGTGTGTAGATTCCCCTTAAAAATCAAAGTAACCAATATATTAGACAGCTTACCTGTCCTTGGCTGTAACTGCCAGTGGCTCCCTTGTTATATTGTCCTTGGCGGTGTTGATTGTAGCTCCCTCCAGATTGTTGGTTGCGGTTGTAGCCATGTTGCCCTCCTGCTGCGCCATCACGGTTGCCTCCCCAACGGTTCTGCTGGTAGCCTCCACGGTTATAGCCTGTCATGTATAAAGGGCAGGAAGTTAAGTAGGCTCACAACACAAATTTAGAAAAACAAAACAGTTGAGCAGAAACCTTGCTCCTCACCTCCTCTGAAGTTTCCACCTTGGGGTCCACCACGACTCTGGTAACCTCCCCTTCCTCCTTGAGAGCCACCACGGTTGTCATAGCGCTGATAAGGTGCATCGCGACCACGGAAACCTCCTTGGCGGTTGTCGAAGCGTTTGTCAGGGGGTGGGCCGGCCTTGCGGCCCTCCTCGTTGTACTGCTTCACCAGCGTGTCAGCCTCTTCTTTTTGAAGCTCGATGAAGGTCACGTTGTCAAGAAACTCACCAGCTTCTGGGAGCACAAAGTTGGCTACAGGAAGCAGAGGGGTTGGACGTTGTCAGGACGAGTATAGCGGCGCCGTCGAAAGACAAAGAAAATCATTATTACTATCTGATAGACTATACTAGGAAGGGGTAGAAAGGGAAAAGAGGGAAGTGGGGGAGAATACATGTTAGGTGAGAGAGTGGAGTTGCACCAGAATTGGAGCAAAACTTTACCTCAAGGGACAGGGGAGAATTTGCTCCAGTTTAGGGAGGACAAGGAAATAGAGGAGAAAAATAAAATAGCAAAACTAAGGAGAGTTATGAATATGTAGATAGGGGAAATTTTGCAACTGCAAATCACAAGCATAGCCTATGGACACCTATGTCCTCAGTTCTTAAGTGATAAATGTTTAATATTTCCCTCCCTTGGTACTGGAAATTGCACTGCCAATGGTTTTGTTTAAAATTTAAATAGATCATCTATTAAAATCTCATCCTTCAAGGGTCAGAATCAAAACCAACACTTGAAATGGACGTCACCCTGAGTTTGCAGTGCTAAATAGATGAACAAGAAGTTTGACAGAAATGGTTCAAATAAGAGAATGATGGATGATAGGGGGAAAGTGGGAATAGCTCTCTGAGGGGAAGGGGACGGTTGGGATCTTCCAAGTTTCCATAAAATAAAAAAAATAAAAATACATAGGAAATGCATTGTCTTTAAATTTTGTTATCCATGGAATTCCTACCTTTCATTTCTAATACGGCATGATCGGGCACATCCTTCCCTTCCTCATCAGTTCGCTTTAACGTTCGCTCTTTTAAATCCTCGTCCGTGGGACAAATTACAATAGCCTTGCGTTGAAAACCTTCAAAAGGACGCATTTTTCGTCTCTGGGCTGATCCATATACATTTGTCTAGCAAAGTTGACAAGAAAGAAGTAGAAGCTGTTCATTATTGTTCACTTGTCTGGTTTTGTTACAGCTTTGCGTTCCATAGGAGGGAAATTGGATTCCTGCAATGATGAAAGTGAGAGTTTTTTTTTTTCCTTCATGCCTATATTTACTGTTCTGGAACTACATATATGTTTGTCTCTCACAACTTACCGTTGTGTCTGGAATGCATTTCCTGTGAGAAAGAACTTTGGGGACCCATGTTAGCCATCTATTGGGTTAATTCTTGCAAGTTCTCAACTGGTCAACGTTTCCAATGAAGAGCTAAGAACGTTAGCTACTTAAAATGCAAAATACTACATTACAAAAGAATAGTAGCATCTTTAAATATGTTCCATCTTTGAATCTATTTTTGCCATATTGACAGCTCACTCTTACAAGGTTGAGCAAATAGAAGAATGTTCCTGTTAATCCCTTCTTCCACAGAGCTCACATTCACTTCCATACAATTAACAGAAGAAAAAGATCTGGAAAATCAATTGAATTGTCTCCAGATAAACCCTTTTAGGGCAATCAATGTACTGCTTTTCAAACGATTCTCTGTGCTGTCATTGATTTAATGTAACTTGCTGAATAAACCAACAATGAATAGTTTATAAAGCTGCGTAATATCTTGCCTACAATAACAGGGTCCCCCTATTTACTTACCTGAACTTACCTGTTTGTCAATAGTCCATCTGTCATGACAATAACAACATACACTACCTACCTGTCAATACTCACGAATTCCATGGCACCCATAAGAATGTCCAAGACCTTACCTACCTCGAGTAACTTGAGCAAACGCCCTGAAAATTCAAACATGTTAGTTTTCACTTACCTTAATGTTTTATTCATTTTACATACAACATTCAAAAGTTCCATATGCTGTCTGTATGTATAAATCAGCTATCTTACATCAAAGGTGATGTGAGTTTGAACTTGAACTAATCTTACAGTTAACGAACAACAGAAGGTGTATTTCTTACTCACCACCCGGCAGTGTTTACTTGTTTTTCAACATCTTATTATAGACATGGACTATTTGTACAGCTTAGAGCTCTTTTTCAACAGGACATACAGAGAGGAAATAAAAAATATTGAGTAAAAACATACAATGTCAATACTGCTTTCATTTAAGCGAAAACAGAAATAATGATTTCAGCAGCATGTTCAGGACAATGAAAAGTGTGATAACTTCCAGGAGTTGTTGATCAAGGCTTCTACACTAGAGACAGTATATCAAAGAGTGCATTAATGGACATGTGCATCAGTGAACAGCAGTGGGCGGGAGGTTGAGCACATTAACATAGAATGGGGTGAGAAATCAGACAGTAGATACCTGATCCAGGATGTAGTTACGCTTCTTGCGGGCAGCGATCTGGATCAACCTGTTCAGACACTGTGTGGCCTGCTGGATCAGGACATCCCAGCGACCAGCATAGTTCTTCTGACGACGCAGTCCCATCACCTGAGGGTGGAGGTTTTCATTACGTTAGTGGGGAACTTGACACTAAAGACCAAGACTGAAGGATTCTGTGTTCAAACAAAGATAACTGACCTTCATCTTCTCCATTATGGCATTGGTGCCCAGGATGTTGTATTTCTTTGCAGGGTGCTCTGTCGCGTGCTTTGAGGCCCAGGTGGTTTTCCCAGATGCAGGCAGGCCAACCATCATCAAGAGCTGAGGTAAAAACAAGAGACAAACATGAGGAATTAGTCCTGGCATCTCACAGCTACTGACAACAGAAGGAATCTAGTCTAATGATCCAAATCAACAATCCACTCAATGAACCAATATGGCCGACACTCACCTCACAGTCAGCCTTGGTTGCAGGCCCAACTGTTCCCCGTATCCTGTTTTCCAGAGGGATGTTTTGAATGAAGGTGTATCCCTCGGGCAGGGGGAAGAAGGGCTCCTCTTTCTGGCCAAAGTTAAATTCAATTGCACAGTTCTTCACAAGAACGTGGGGAAAGAGTGGCTGTTTAGCTAACTCCTCCCGTGACACACGGAAGGCCACATCCAGCCACTTGCCGTTCTTTGAGAACGCCATCTCCACTTCATCACCACTATCGAAGTCCTGAACCAGATATGGAGAGGAAAACATTTAGGCTTATTGAGTACTCAGCTTTTATTAGGCAGATGAATCTAAGTGAATCTTCTGTACTATCACAAATACTTACAATGTAGCATCCAAGGACATCATTTTCACGAAACTTTTCCCCGTAATCCTCAAATTTACAATTTGAAGATTTCTTGCCAGTTCCTCCATAGCCATAAGAGAATTGTTCTTCACCTGGTATAGAGTCAAAAACAATGAGCTTGTGTTAGTTGCAAATCACATAAAATATCTATAATAACAATGAGACAATCCAAAATATTCCAGCTCTAGTACAGAAGCATTTTCACAAACTGACCGAGCTGGGTGTTGCAGGTATCCAAGGACCAGCCAATGCGCACTACATGTGGATCAGGCTCACTGCTGGGAAGGTGCTTCACAGAGATCTCCTCGTTTATCTGGATAACAAAACATGCACCAAATTCATATTTACTCAAATCGATGAGACTCCTCAATCGGAAAACACAACCTGAATATTCCATCTACAAAGCGCCTAAGTGAAATGCAACTTAATTTAATCAGGAAATACCTTCATTTCAAAGCAGACTTGCCCTTTGTTGACGCCATAGGAAGCTCGTGCACCTGACCACAGGTATGCAAAACCTTCGATGGTGAGCGGGTATCCACTATACCGGTCACGTGATACCTTGAAGTGCAGATCGCAATTATCTGTGAAAAACAAAACCATACCCCAAAGGTAAATAAATACAGTTGAAGCCGGAAGCTGACATACACCGTAGCCAAATACATTTATACTCAGTTTTTCACAATTCCTGACATTTAATCCTAGTAAAAATTCCCTGTCTTAGATCATTTAGGATCACCACTTCATTTTAAGAATGTGAAATGTCAGAATAATAGTAGAGAGAATGATTTGTTTCAGCTTTTATTTCTTTCATCACATTCCCAATGATTGCCTTTAAATTGTTTAACTTGGGTCAAACATTTTGGGTAGCGTTCCACAAGCTTTCCACAATAAATTGGATGAATTTTGGCCCATTCCTCCTGACAGCTGGTGTAACTGAGTCAGGTTGGTAGGCCTCCTTGCTCACACACGCCTTTTCAGTTCTGCCAACAAATTTTCTATAGGATTGGGGTCAGGGCTTTGTGATGGCCACTCCAATACCTTGACTTTGTTGTCCTTAAGCCATTTTGCCACAACTTTGGAAGTTTGCTTGGGGTCATTGTCCATTTGGAAGACCCATTTGCGACCAAGCTTTAACTTCCTGAGTGATGTCTTGAGATGTTGCTTCAATATATCCAGAAATTTCCCTCCTCATGATGCTATCTATTTTGTGAAGTGCACCAGTCCCTCCTGCAGCATAGCACCCCCACCACATGATGTTGCCACCCCCATGCTTCACGGTTAGGACGGTGTTCTTCGGCTTGCAAGCCTCCCCCTTTTTCCTCCATACATAACGATGGTCATTATGGCCAAACAGCTCTATTTTTGTCTCATCAGACCAGAGGACATTTCTCCAAAAAGTACGATCGTTGTCCCCGTGTGCAAACCGTAATCTGGCTTTTTTATGGCGGTTTTGGAGCAGTGGCATCTTCCTTGCTGAGCGGCCTTTCAGGTTATGTCGATATTGGACTCGTTTTACTGTGGATATAGATACGTTTGTACCCGTTTCCTCCAGCATCGTCACAAGGTCCTTTGCTGTTGTTCTGGGATTGATTTGCACTTTTCGGCACCAAAGTAGATTCATCTCTAGGAGACAGAACACGTCTCCTTCCTGAGCGGTATGACTGCCGCGTGGTCCCATGGTGTTTATACTTCCGTACTATTGTTTGTACAGATGAACGTGGTACCTTCAGGCGTTTGGAAATTGCTCCCAAGGATGAACCAGACTTGTGGAAGTCTACAATATTTTTCTGAGGTCTTGGTTGATTTCTTTTGATTTTCCCACAATGTCAAGTAAAGAGGCACTGAGTTTGAAGGTAGGCCTTGAAATACAGCCACAGGTACACTTCCAATTGACTCAAAATTATGTCAATTAGCCTATCAGAAGCTTCTAAAGCCATGACATCATTTTCTGGAATTTTCCGAGCTGTTTAAAGACACCGTCAACTTCTGGCCCACTGGAATTGTGATACAATGAAATATAAGTGAAATAATCTGTCTGTAAACAATTGTTAGAAAAATTACTTGTGTCATGCACAAAGTAGATGTCCTAACCAACATGCCAAAACTATAGTTTGTTAACAAGAAATTTGTGGAGTGGTTGAAAAATGTGTTTAATGACTCCAACCTAAGTGTATGTAAACTTCCGACTTCAACTGTATGGTGTTAATGCACACAATAAACCATTCATCACAAATCAAACAGTACTTTCACTTACATGTATCAATAGCCACAAGAGTGTCATCAAAATCTTCTTCCTCTTCCTCTGCTGGGGGCTGTGGAGAACGTGCCCTGTGTGCACAAGAGCGTGGAGCATAAGCTAGGGGTATAGTTCGGAAGAATGTTTTTAAGGCACTTTAGTGAAGTAGTTTTCAACCCTGTTCCCCCACACTTACCTTCTTTCCTCTCGGTGTTCATAATAGCCATAGCCACGGCCTTCATCGTATGGCCTCTTACGGTTGCATCGGTCATCCTCCGTTTTGGCTTGGCTCACCTGCTCAGCCTCCATGGCCTCGCATTCATTGGTAGCATCTGGAAGGTGTTCCTCTGGCTGCTTTGGCTCCTTCTTCAACTGCTCCTGCTGCTGAGGTTCATCTGCCTCTTTTTTCAACTCTGCTTTCATCCCAAACTCATCTGTACCGAAGAGGACAATGTTGTCAATAATTACAGCGTGAGCAGCAGGGTGAATTAAGAGAATACACTAAGCACTAATCTGTTCATTTGAATTATGTTATTACTGACCTGGCTTAATTTCAGACATCTCCACATGCTTTGCTTCAGGCTCAATTGATGCTGGTTCCACTGGCTTTGGTTGCACCGGTTCAGGTTTCATAGCCTCTGGTTGTGGTGGCTCTGGCTGCACAGGTTCTGGTTGTGGTGGCTCTGGTTCCTCCATCTCTGGTTCTGCTCTCTCTGGTTCTAACACCTGTGCCCCTTCTCGGCTGTCTTCCTGTGCCCCATCCCGGCTGTCTTCTTCCTGCTCATCTTCACTCTGTTCACCATCACCTTTCTCCTCATTAAACTTTTCTTCTTTAGCCTGCGGGACAAACTGTACTTCATCGTCCTCACCATCTTGGTCTTCTTCCCCATCATCTTTAACTAGTATGGAAAACATAGTGTCAGTATCACAACCTGCTTGATTTACAACTTTGGTAAAACAGCAGTTTCACCCGCATGTTTACAATTGACAGCCCACTAGTCACGTTGACACAAACAGTACCACCCCCATTTAAAAACGGAAAATCTGTGAACAGTCAACGTGGCTCTGCCAATGCAATCGTACAACTGTCTACATACACATAGAAACCCCTAAATATGTGTTTACCTTCATCTGAGTAGTCGTCGCCATCTGCGCCAATATCGTGTTCCTCATCCCCCCCAGCATCAGCAGTCGGTGGCCCGCCCTCTTCACCTGCAGCCTCGGCCTCAAGTGCTGATTGCAACCTTATGACAAGATCCGCCTTCAGCCCACGAGTATCCAGGCCTCGCTGCTGAAGTTCCTCTTTCAGCTCGTTGACTTTGAGCTTCTTCACATTGATTCCACTCATCTTTCATGCAACTTATTCAGTGATCAGAAATCCCAATCTGTAAATTAGTTTACAGACAAGGAATGTAGTTTAGTAGACGCCTAGCATTGGTAATGTTTGCTACTGTAGCCATTTCGTTGCATTACAAAATCTTACATGGACATCGCTCCCGTTAACAGAAACATACAATCCACGGCAAAACGCATAGGTCCAAAGCCAACAGTTTTCATTAAACTAGCTAGTTCCTAGTTACATTATAGACTTCGCTACGGTCTTTGCTACGCCGGTATTGCCTACCAACTACCGGTAGTTAGCATTAGCAACTAGGCACATTTTTACAGGATAGTCACTTAAGGTCGGACACCAAAACAACGGATTCTGAAACGTCATAGCTAGCTAGCTGTATACAAACATATGTGCATGATAGCTAGCGTCGCTACTATTTGTAAATCATGCGAGTTTACATCCAAAATACACTAGCGTACATTACTAACCTCTTTTCTCACTCTTTTAATTTCCTTGCTTGATTCATGCAGCGACCAACTCAACTGAAACAAAATGGACGATTCTGTTGTAGCCAGAAAAGGTTAGCGCTTGCCGTCTGCTCCGTGATTGGCTAGAGGCCTTGTAGGTAATATTTGAACAACAGTGTTCCAGTTGCTGTGCCTCTCTACAGGCAGCAGAGGGCGAGGAAGGGTTGCTGTTTGTTACAGCGTAATACAATTATTGCAAGCAGTTAAATAGGTACGTTATTATGTTAGGTCTATGGTTCAGACAGATGAATCGGTTGGCTATCAGTACCTTTGGTGTATTGTATTTTATTGTTTTTTATATCCCGACAAGTGTTTTTTTTTATGTACAGTTTGCAACCCTTAACAAGTTGTATGGGTTTACCTCACGTGTCCTTCTATAGGCTACAATTTTGCACATAAAAGCATAAATAAAACATCTGTATATAAATATAATAGGTTCAGAGGTTTAAAATCCTAGAGATTTGCCAATTTGTCTGGTAAATGTATCTAGTTATGCGTAAAAGGGAACATAAAACACCCAACCGTTGTTGCAGACGAGGGAAGCTTTTGTTGCACAGCTGCATTATTAGTACTTCCACCAAATATGGCGGTGTATTAGCGAAGTTGCGCCCTTGTTACACCAGTGCAAATATTTCATTTTAATTTATGAATAATAAAGGATCTAATAAGGTAATGTGTTTGCCTCATTTTCTGCTGTAATTGTTGTTGTCAGTAAAGTTATTTTGCAGGGCAGGTGACGGCTAACGTCCGGTACCTAACTAGCATTGCCGGCTAACGTTATGGTTGGTAGCTAACGTTATCTGTTTCTAACCAAAGTGCGCCAGGGTTTGCTCTTATTTTTTCATAGCATGTAACTAACTAGTAAGTTAATTTAATGTTATTATTTCATTTAACTTTGTTTCCGTGTATGTTTAGAAGATGGCCTCAAATAACGGAGAAAGTGCTGGTGTGAGGACCAGTGTGGCATCACAGTTTTTCAATGAAGACGAGGACACGGCTATTGTCGATATGACCACCAGTGAAAAGGTATCCCCGAACAACCCTTGGAATGATTTGGTCCATATTTGAATAAAATCGCGTCAAATTATCTATGTTTGATAGTTCCAACATATGTACCTGATTGTCTGTTCTCAACCCACAGGTTGTTGATCTCCTGAACCAAGCAGCTCTTATTGCTACAGACAGCAAACTGACGGTTCTCAAACAGGTTTGTGATCAGCTCTCTGGCAGGCCAGTATAAGGCCATCAGTAATAAGCTCCTTCAAGAGATCATATAGGAATGTTAGGACGGCTATACATTCTACCCTTTTCTTCAGACCTGTAATATATATGGGGCGGCAGGTAGTCTAGTGGTTAGAGCGTTGGGCCAGTAACCGAAAGGTTGCTGGATTGAATCCCCGAGCTGACAAGATAAAAATCTGTCATTCTGCCCCTGAACAAGGCAGTTAACCCACTGTTCGCCGGTAGGCCGTCATTGTAAATAAGAATGTTCTTAACTGACTTGCCTAGTTAAATAACGTCAATTATTAGAATTGTTGTAATATATATATAATATTTATAAGTGTATTTTCATTATTCAGGTCCAGGAACTGATCATCAACAAGGACCCCTCTTTACTTGACAATTTCTTAGATGTAAGTATGTAGTTATAACTGTATATTGGTTACCACTAGCTGAGGAACGCTCAGCTCCGTTCTCTTGTATCGAGGGCAGAGTTGAGTTTTGATAACTGGTTGCACAATTTGCTAGGAACAACATTGAGTCACCATCAGTCGATACTTGTAGAAATGTCAATTCTGAAAATGCTTACCTGTACTTATGTTTGTCTTGTATACATTTTATCGAATACCACTGACTTTTTCCTAATTTGTGTTGCTCAACTGGAGACATAGTGGCCTTGACATACCACGTAAGCTGAGATTCAGAGTTGTGCAACACATGAGGAAAAAGTCGTTGGTTGTATTCAATACGTTTTAATTAAAAGTAGGAATTTCAGCACCCTGCGAAAGGACTGCGGAGAAACATAGGTACAGGTAAGCTTTTTCAGAATTGTCATTTTTACGAGTATTGACTGATGCTGACGCAATGTTGTTGCTAGCAAACCGTGCGACCAACTCCGCCTCGATATAATATACCAAAGTTGAGCGTTCCTCAGCTAGGTTAACACCAGTTGCAAAAGCACTTTCATAAACTGGGTGGTTCGAGCTCCGAATGCTGATTTTGCTGAAAGCCGTGCTATATCAAACCGTATAACCAGTTTATAATAGCAATAAGGCACCTCTGGGGTTTGTGGTATATGGCCAATATACCACGGCTAAGGGCTGTTTCCAGGCACTCTGCGTTGCGTCGTGAATAAGAACAGCCCTTAGCTGTGGTATATTGGCCATATACCACACCCCGTCAGGCCTTATTGTTTAAGTGTAAAATGCGCTCTCTCTCTCTCATTGTCACCCTGTGTCTGTAGGAGATCATAGCCTTTCAGACAGATAAGTCAATGGAAGTAAGAAAGTTTGTCATTGGCTTCATTGAGGAAGCATGGTAAGTGTTCATCAGTCTCACACACACACATATATAGAACAGTTGTTAGAATATCAAGTTCACGATAGTCGTGTTCAATAAATGTGATATTTTTAACTTGGGTTGTTTTTGTCTTAACAGTAAGAGGGACAACGAGCTCCTGCTTAAACTGATTGCCAACCTGAACATGCTGCTGAAGGACGAAAGTGTCAATGTGGTGAAGAAGGCTATCCTCACACTCACTCAGCTCTACAAAGTGGCACTGCAGGTACACACTTTCATGAATCAATGCCTTCTCATTGTTAGCCCATTCAACCCATATTATGTACCCATGTGTGTTGCTGTGTGCTGTACTGAGGCTTGTTTGTTTTCTATGCCAGTGGTTTGTGCGTTCCAAGACCATGTCAGACATGCAGGAAGCATGCTGGGACATGGTGACTCAGATGAAGGAGGATGTTCTGGCTATGCTGGAAGTTGACAACGATGGAGTCCGCACTCATGCTATCAAGTTCACAGAGTCTCTCATCATCACTCTTTCACCGAGGACGTCAGACTCTGACACTCCCAAGCGCCAAGAGGGAGACATCAGCCTGGATAAAATCTCAAAAGACCATGCCTATATCCGCTACGGTGAGAGGGGATGATTTTCTTTACTGTGACATTTTAAAGCTTTACATACATACATTTTCAATTGAGTTTTCCCCAATGTGTTGTGCAGGATTATAAACTGGGTGGTTTGAGCCCTTAATGCTGATTGGCTGACAGCCGTGGTATATTTAAGCAATAAGGCCCGAGGGGGTGTGGTATATGGCCAATATACCACGGCTAAGGGCTGCTGTTATCCACGACGCATTGCTATTATAAACTATTTATCAACATAATTAGAGCAGTAAAAATAACTTTTGTCATACCTGTGGTATATGGTCTGATATACCACGGCTTTCAGCCAATCATCATTCAGGGCTCAAACCACCCAATTTATAACAGACCGTATGGCAAAACATGTATTTTTACTGCTCTAATTACATTGGTAACCAGTTTATAATAGCAATAACGCACCTCGGGGGTTTGTGGTATATGGCCAATATACCACGGCTAAGGGCTGTATCCAGGCACTCCGCGTTGCGTCGTGAATAAGAACATCACTTAGCCGTGATATATTGGCCATATACCACACCCACTCGTGCTTTATTGCTTAAATGTAGCATTGCGGTCTCTACATGTCTTGATGCACCTTACACAATGTCTGCAATGTCTTCCTAAGATACCCTGTGTGGGGAGGGCAAGTCTGCGCTGGAGCAGCTTCTGAAGTTCATGGTCCACCCTGCTATCTCCAGCATCAACCTGACCACAGCCCTGGGTTCTCTGGCCACACTGGCCCGACAGAGGCCTATGTTTATGTCTGAAGTGGTCCAGGCTTATGAGACTCTGCATGGTCAGTATGGTACTACAGTGAGATTAAACACAAGATCACAAGCTTATGTGTATGATATCTGAAGCAAAGTTCATTTTTATTTCTTTATCAATGCCCTAGAAATTGATCTTGGTCTCCTATTTTGAGTACAGAATTTGAATAAGTGGTGAACTGGCTGGAGGTGAAGTTCAGTATAATTTAAATCATATTTCACTTGTTTTTGTAGCCAACCTACCCCCAACGCTGGCCAAGTCTCAGGTGAGCAGTGTACGCAAGAATCTGAAGTTACACCTGATGGCAGTGCTCAAGCACCCCTGCAGCCTGGAGTTCCAGGGCCAAATCAGCACTCTGCTCCTAGACCTGGGGATGTCCCAGAATGAAATAACCCGCAACACGCCAGCCCCACGTGAACCGCGCAAAAGGCCCCGCCATGAGCCCTACACAGAGGGCAAAAAGCTCAAGATTGGTTAGTTGTAAAGATATTGCACCAGTTACCATTCAGACTGATAACTTTTTTAGAAGTACCTAGTTGACTTTCATACCCCATAAATCCAGAATCAACCTGCGGTTCCATATGCTAGATCTGTAATCTAATGTTGTCTTACTTTCAGAGCCCGCTCTTATAGAAGATGATGAAGATAAAGAAGAGCCAGCCCCCCCTTCCATCTCCAAGCCCTCCTCTGTACCAGTAGTCCAGTCAGCAATCGACCTCACTGCAGAGTTCTTGCGCCCCCTGCTCTCCCCAGAGAACGTGGCCAATCTGGTAAACTGCTGTGGTAGAATGTGATTTATTCATTTTTGACACCTGGAGGATGTGAGGGCCATTGTCATGTTTGTGTTCCTCTTCCACATACAGGTTCTAATCAGCATGGTGTACTTGCCTGATGTCATGCCAGCGTCCTTCCAGGCCACATACACACCAGTGGAGTCTGCAGGAACAGATGCCCAAATCAAACACTTGGCCAGAATGATGGCCACTCAGATGACAGCAGCTGGAGTTGGACCAGGTTAGAGAGAGAGAGAGAGAGAGAGAGAGAGGGGGGGGGGAAGGAACTAGAACAAGGAAATAAAGATAGCAAAATGACTGAGCACAATGGGCCACCCAATTCACAGATTTCAAAGATGGAAATGTTGATTTTCATTTCTGAAAATCTGTTCTCCAAATTCTTAATTCTAATAAAATCTGTTTCAAACCTTCTCCAATCTATCCCTTAGGACTGGAGCAGTGCAAAGCACGAGATGAGAAAGCTGGAAAGGAGGAGGGCATGGATGAAGGCATAGGGGAGTCCTCCAAAGACCTGCTCATCAAGCGTAAAGTACCAGTTATGGGCCAAGCCATCTCTGTGGTTGGAGGAGGCTATGGAGATAAGAGCCAAACTGAAACGGGGGAAGCCCCCCAGGTCAAGAGGCTGCCTGAGCCCATCCTCCCCTCCACACAGATCAAGTGAGTCTGCAGCAGTACAACTATCACACATAAAAGCAAACCCTGTACCCTACAACCACCCATCTACAACCACCCTGCCATTTAACGATTCTGACTGTTTCATTTGTGTCTTTTATTTTTTATTTTTTTTAGAACACCTGGTGCAAGTGGGAAGAGGAAAGTGTTCAGATTAGCTGATGTGATCCAGCCTTTGACAGACACCCAGCTTGAAAAGTTGACCAACATGGCTGTCAAGCGCATCCTGCACTCAGAAAAAGCTATAGCACAGAGTGGGATGGCCCATGTGAGTGTTTCAAAACATTCTTCCTCTCCGGTAGAGAAATAAACTAAGGCATCAATTTCCATAGTAACTAACATCTATAGGAAGAGACAAACATCTTGATGTAGCCATATGTCAAATTTGATTGGTCTCGTACACATTTTGCAGATGTTATCGTGGGTGTATCAAAATGCTTATGTTCCTAGCTCCAACCGTGCAGTAATATTTAACGTATTGTTAGATATTACTGCACGCAAATCCCCCAATAAAAATCTAGAAATATTAGAACGCATGGTCAATATGGTACTACAGTGAGATTAAACACAAGATCACATACTTATGTGTATGATACCTGAAGCAAGGTTTTTTTTATCAATGACCCAGAAAATGATCTTGGTCTCCTATTTTGAGTACAGAATCTGATTTTGAATAAGTGGTGAACTGGCTGGAGGTGAAGTTCAGTATAATTAGATGTACTGCTTCAAATGAAGAAATCTAGAAATATTAGAACAAGTGATGTCTGAGTCCGGAATATAAATATATATGTACTCTTCCTGGCAGGTGCGCGTGAAGCTGCTGTCCAGACTTGTGACTCAGTTTGAGGGGATGATGAAGGATGATGTGCTGGAGTTCATTCTGGAGGACATTAGGACCAGGAGCGACCTGGCCTTCTCTCTTCTTTACCAGGAGTACAACACATACCTCAGTCAGCAGCCCACTGGCTTGTTGGACAGCTACGACCACTGCCTCTTCACTCTACTGTCCGGCCTGCAGGAGAAGCCCGAGCAGAGGGATGGGTGAGGACAGTTACGTTGTTCTTCTGTGGACACCAGCTAAAGGGCTCCGCAGTCAAATAGCAATTACCTAATCCACTTTCCTATCCATTTGTATCCCTTCTCCTAGGCTTTTCACAAAGATTGTGCTGGAGGCTCCGTTAATTACAGAATCTGCTTTGGAAGTAATACGACGGTACTGTGAAGATGAGGTAATGACATTTGATTGTCTTTAAACTTGAGCAAATAATTAAAATGACGTACCGGCTTTGTCACCATGACACTAGTGACACTTTGTTTCTGGTTGAATGTGTTTCAGTCGCGGGTGTACCTCGGCATGACTACTCTAAAAGAGCTGATTGTAAAACGACCCTCAAGGCAGTTCCAGTACCTCCATGTGCTTCTGGATCTCAGCTCACATGAAAAGGAGAAGGTAACATAGTAAAATGAACAAAACTGAGTCTCTGTTGCTGCTGGCTTGTGTTTTTCTTTAGTTAACTGTTTTCTGTCCAGGTGCGCTCCAATGCCCTGTCCTTCATAAAGCGGATGTATGAGAAAGACCAGCTGAGGGACTATATTGAGAAGTTTGCCCTGAACTACATGCAGCTCCTCGTACACCCTAACCCTCCGTCGTTACTTTTTGGGGCTGACAAGGATACAGGTTTGACTTCCAGTTTAACTTTTATACACACATGACAATGTCCCTCTCTTCCCCACTGACCTAACCATGTCTGTTTGTCCCTCTCACTCCCACAGAGGTGGCCTCCCCCTGGACAGAGGACACAGTGAGGCAGTGTCTGTACCTCTACCTGTCCCTTCTGCCTCTCAACCACCGCCTGGTTCATGAGCTGGCCTCTGTCTACACTGAAGCCATTGCTGACATCAAGCGCAGTGTGCTTCGAGTGATAGAGCAGCCAGTAAGCCCCTTCTTCTTACCCACTCTCTTTAGTTTTGTCTAATTCCTTTAACTCTCCCTGCACCAGTCTTTGGTCCTCTCTGCCGTTTGGCTTGCTTGTCCACCAGTGTGTGTTTGTGAGTTTTCTCCCTGCCCAATAGATCCGTGGAATGGGGATGAAGTCTCCACAGCTTCTGCTGTTGGTTGAAAACTGTCCTAAAGGAGCAGAGACTCTGGTCACTCGCTGCCTGCACATTCTCACTGATAAAGGTAAAGTGTATTTCACTCCACTGCCCAGCTTATTCGCAGATGGTCTGTGTGCTTGGCAAAAGGGAGATGAGACGGGAATGTCAGCTTCTACATGGACTCTTGTCTTTCCTTAGTGCCTCCGTCACCAGAGTTGGTGGAGAGAGTGAGGGACCTGTATCACAAACGAGTGCCCGACGTTCGTTTCCTAATTCCTGTCATCAACGGCCTGGAAAAGGTAAGTTCCTCAAAGAAACAATGGTGTCATTCACAAAGTGCTACAGTAGGGAGGTAACTGAGACATTAAAACAACAGGATCAGTGTTACATTGATCAAATCACATTTCATTGGTCACTTGTGCCGAATACAACACGTGTGGACTTTGCAGTGAAATGCTTACTTACAAGCCCGTTCCAACAATGCAGAATTAAAAAGTAAGACAAGTATTTGCTAAATAAAAAAGGAAACCGTTACAATGGAAACAATAACAAAGCTATATACAAGGAGTACCAGTACCTAGTCACTGTGCAGTGGTATGAGATTGAGGTAACAGTATGTACATATGGGTAGGGGTAAAAGTGACTAAGCAGTCAGGATATATCATAAACAGAGTTCTACCTTATTCTGCTGTGTGTCTGTGTACAGAAAGAGGTGACCCAGGCTCTTCCCAAGCTTATCAAGCTCAACCCCATTGTGGTGAAGGAAGTCTTCAACCGTCTCCTGGGCACCCAGCATAGTAAGATCCCATCACATCTTCCAGTGATTGCTGTCCACACTTGTATGTCACAAGTGTGAATGACGTGTAATAACGCTGTCATCTCTCGTTACTAGGCGAGGGTAGTTCCTCAATGTCTCCTCTCACCCCTGGCGAGCTTCTAATTTCTTTACACAATGTTGACTCAACAAAGTGTGACATGAAGTCCATCATAAAAGGTAAGTTGTCTTGTACCTGAGAACCATTCAGTTTTGTTTTCTCTGGTACACATTGTTACCAGTGATATTTTTCTGTTGGAACATTTCTGAGCTGATCAAAGTGTATTATTTGTGTGTCCATGTCTGCAGCCACCAACCTGTGTTTTGGGGAGAAGAATGTGTACACGTCAGAGGTCCTGGCTGTGGTAATGCAGCAGCTGATGGAGCAGAGTCCTCTCCCCATTCTGCTGATGAGAACAGTTATCCAGTCCCTCAGCATGTACCCCCGCCTGGGAGGCTTCGTTATGAACATCCTGTCCCGACTCATTGTCAAGCAGGTCAGTAAACTAGGAGTTTTTCTCCTACACTGAGCATTCAGTTAAGCCAACATTTAGACACAGACTTGATTTGACGGCTTTGCTGTTTAAGAACACAGGATGCCGGTAACCTGCTATATGTTATACACTGCCGTTCAAAAGTTTGGGGTGACTTCAGAATTTCATTGTTTTTGCAAGAAAAGCAAAAAGAATTGTCCATTAAAATAACATCAAATTGATCAGCATTTTGGGGTTCGATTACAGGCTCAAAATGAACAGAAACAAATCATTTTCTTCTGAAACTCGTCAGTCTATTCTTGTTCTGAGAAATGAAGGCTATTCCATGCGAGAAACTGAAGATCTCATACAACACTGTGTACTACTCCCTCCACAGAACATCGCAAACTGGATCAAACCAGAATAGAAAGAGGAGTGGGAGGCCCCGGTGCACAACTGAGCAAAATGACAAGTACATTATAGTGTCTAGTTTGAGAAACAGGCACCTCACAAGTCCTCAACTGGCAGCTTCATTAAATAGTACCCGCAAAGCACCAGTCTCAACGTCAACAGTGAAGAGGCGACTCCGGGATGCTGGCCTTCTAGGTAGAGTTCCTCAGTCCAGTGTCTGTGTTCTTTTGCCCATCTAAATCTTTTATTTGTATTGGCCAGTCTGAGATATTGCTTTTTCTTTGCAACTCTTCCTAGAAGGCCAGCATCCCGGAGTCACCTCTTCACTGTTGACGTTGAGACTGGTGTTTTGCGGGTACTATTTAATGAAGCTGCCAGTTGAGGACTTGTGAGGCATCTGTTTCTCAAACT